>NC_142437.1:56505000-56512500 GCF_059453495.1 Arachis ipaensis | reverse complement strand
CATTTTTTTTTTCAGTTTTTTTTTCAGTTTTTTTTTTTTTTTTTTTTTTTTTTTTTTTACGTTGTGCTGACTCTCGTTCTTTAAACGACGCTATCCTGAGGAGGACAACTAATGGCGAGCCGTAATGGCCTCATCTTCGGCAAGCTCCTCCGGTGTTTTTGCACAGTTTTTTTCCGGCTTTTTTCCATTTTTTTTCAGTTATTTTTTATTTTTTATTTTTTTACGTTGTGCTGACTCTCGTTCTTTAAACGACGCTATCCTGAGGAGGACACCTAAAGGCGAGCCGTAATGGCCTCTTCTTCGGCAAGTTCCTCCGGTTGTTTTTTCCACAGTTTTTTCCCGTTTTTTTTTTCATTTTTTTTTAATTTTTTTATTTAAATTGTGCTGACTCTTGTTCTTTAAATGACGTTATCCCGAGGAGGACACCTAAAGGCGAGCCGTAATGGCCTCATCTTTGGCAAGCTTCTCCGGTTTTTTTTCCATAGTTTTTTCAGTTTTTTTTTTCTTTTTGTGCTGACTCTCGTTCTTTAAACGACGCTATCCTGAGGAGGACACCTAAAGGCGAGCCGTAATGGTCTTATCTTCGGCAAGCTTTTCCGGTTTTTTCCACTATTTTTTTTTTTTTTACGTTGTGCTGACTCTTGTTCTTTAAATGACGTTATCCCGAGGAGGACACTTAAAGGCGACCCGTAATGGCCTCATCTTTGGCAAGCTTCTCCGGTTTTTTTTGTGCTGACTCTTGTTCTTTAAACGACGCTATCCTGAGGAGGGCACCTAAAGGCGAGCCGTAATGGCCTCATCTTCGGCAAGCTCCTTCGGTTTTTTTCCACAGTTTTTTTCCGGTTTTTTTCCGTTTTTTTTCAGTTTTTTTTTTTTTGTGCTGACTCTCGTTCTTTAAACGACGCTATCCTGAGGAGGACACCTAAAGGAGGGCCGTAATGGCCTCATCTTCGGCAAGCTCCTCCGGTTTTTTTTTCCACAGTTTTTTCCCGTTTTTTTTCAGTTTTTTTTTTTTTTACGTTGTGCTGACTCTCGTTCTTTAAACGACGCTATCCTGAGGAGGACACCTAAAGGCGAGCCGTAATGGCCTCATCTTCGGCAAGCTCCTCCGGTTTTTTTGCACAGTTTTTTTCCGGCTTTTTTCCATTTTTTTCAGTTTTTTTTTTTTTTTTTTTTTTTTACGTTGTGCTGACTCTCGTTCTTTAAACGACGCTATCCTGAGGAGGACACCTAAAGGCGAGCCGTAATGGCCTCTTCTTCGGCAAGCTGATGACATGTCAACATGTCATGTTTTTCGATGCTTTTTCATACAAGAAATTGATGATTAGTGCTTAAATATTGCATTCTTTTATGCTTAAATGGTATATTTCCTTGATTTTTTAATTTTATAAATTTGGTAGGAAATAAGAAGAAAAAGAAGCAAAGAAGCACAAAATAAGCTAAAAAGGAGAAAAAAAGAGCTTTGGGGCACACTTTGAAGTTGGAGCACACTTTAGAGCCTTAGGCCACGCTTTTAAAAGCGTGGCCCATGACCAAATCAAGGAAGCATGAACAATCAGCACACAAAGCTCAGTTCACTAAGTGAACTTAGCTTTGCCGTACAAGAAAAATGTGTTTGGAGGCAAGAAAATTCGCTAAGTTAAAAGTGGGCGTTTACAGCATGACCATGCCTTCTTCAAAGGGCAATAACTTGAGCTACAGACGTCCAATTGATGTGCTTCCAGTTGCGTTGGAAAGCTGACATTCAAAGCTTTCCAACGATGTATCATAGTCCATATTTGGCAGGAAATTGAGGCACGAGTGAAAGGCATCTTTAAGGACTAAAAACAAGCAAAAATAAACCAAAGTGGCTTCACCAAGGCTCGAAGGGGGAGACACAAGGAAAGCAAGGCAAGAGCAAAATAGTGCTCAGTTCACTTTTCTAACTTAGCTTTATCGGGCTCCCACTCAAGAAAATTCAAGGAAAAGGCTCACAAAACTTCTTCCACCAAGAGTTGAACTTGGAACCTTGAAGACAAAAGCAAGGCGCCACAAGGGGAGCTCAGTTGGTTTTTCCAACTGAGCACTATCTCCCCCCTTTCCCCACATTTTGACACGGACCAAAGGCACCAAACAAGCCTTGTGCGCACAATTTTGGCACACAACCAAGGCTGGACGCGCATCAAGTGACACGGACAGCACAACTTGAAAGCTAAGTTGGGTTTTCCAACTGAGCTTTGCCCTGGGAGCTACACCATGGTCCAAAATTCAATTAAAAATCAAATTGGATTTAATTCTTCACCAATTGAACCAAGGCCAACCAAACCCATTTCTCCTCAGATCCAAAGCAAGCAAAGCCCACATCATCACTCAAAGGCACAAGAACAAGCTAGAATTAGGATTTTCATTTAATTTGTTTTTCATTTCAATTTCATTTTATTTTTGTAAAAGCCTATATAAAGGCATCATTCCCATTTTCAAGGGGGAGCTGAATTGTATGGAGGCTAGCTCCAATAGGGAGTTGTGCACTCTTTAGTTTTCATTTTGCTTTCTCTCTTAGTTTTCTTTTCTGTTTTGAAATTTTGGATTGAGATTGGAAGGAATTCTGTTTTCATTCTCCATCTGCAACTTCCCTTGTTCTTCTTCTGCAGTTTACTTTTCCATTTTCATTTTGCTATTGTTCTTGTTGGATCAAGGAAGGATTAGAGATCTAGACTTGTTTTCTAGTCTCCTCCACCCCTGAGATCTTCAACACCCTTTCAAATTGCTGCAAATTAAGCATTGCTTTTCTGTTTTTAATCTTTCAAGCATTTTTACTTTCTGTTGCATTGCTTCCAATTTACATTTCCTGCAATTGCTCTAAGTTTTAACTCACTACAATTTTGCTTCTCTGTTTACATTGCTCCCAGCACCCAGTCCCTTTTATTCTTCCTGCAATTTAGATTTCCAGTTGCTTGAATTACTGCTTCTATTTTACTTTTCATGCAAGTTAATTCTTCTGTAATTGTTCTAAGTTACTGATTTACTGCTTTCATTTAAATTCCTTGCACCCAATCCCCTTTACATTTTATGCAATTTACATCTCTTGTCATTTAAGTTTCTGCAATTTACATTTCTTACACTTTAAGATTTCGCTCATTTGCTTTCTGCAACTTTAAATTCTTGTCAATTTACTTTCTGTTGGCTACATTTCAACCAATTTCACTTCAATGTTAGCTTGACTAAACTAATCACCCACTAAAGTTGCTTGATCCATCAATCCCTGTGGGATCGACCTCACTCTAAGTGAGTTTTACTACTTGATACGACCCGGTACACTTGCCGGTGAGTTTTTGGTGTTTTGGAAAATTCAGTTTTCCACAAAAATACCATCAAGTTTTTGGCGCCGTTGCCGGGGATTGATTTAGATCAACAATGATTAAGTGGGTGAGAAGTCTAGATCAAGCATTTTCTTTATTTTTGTTCTCTGTTCTAAGTTGAAACCAAGGTGTTTGAGTTATTGCCTCACTAAGAAATTCATCTCTGAGATATGAATTTCAATTTTCCTTGGTGTTGTGTTTTTCAAAATTCAAATGGAGTTCAACTCATCTTATGATCAAACAAATTTTATGGGATATTACCCACCATCACCAATCTCTAATGGTGGCTGGGAATATCACCAAGAGAATACACATTCTGAGCACTCCAATTCATGGAGATTTGCTTCAGAGACACAAGATGAGCAAGAAAATCATATGGGATATCTTCCTCCACCACAAAATGATGCAAGTTGCTATTCTAATGATGGCTGGGGGAAGCAAAACCAGAAAACAGTTGAGAGCCCATATTCCACTTATCAAGAGCCATCTTCACTCGAACGTACTATCAATTCACTTATACAAAATTTTCCAACCTCACCTTCTAGTTCTTCATTTGAAAATTCTTCATCACTGGACTTTGTCTCCACACAAAATCCTTGCCAAAACTCACCACCCACACAAATTTCCATGAACCAAGGCCTCTCAAAGCTTGAGTCCATGCTCAAAAGACTTGCGGAGGAGAAAGAGAAATACCAGAAAGAACAAGAGAACTCCCTCAAAAACATGGAAGCGCAATTAAGCCAACTGGTGAGTGCAATGAAGAAGAAGGAAAAACAAGAGGAAGAGGCTACTGAGTCAAGTGAATTTTTAGTGAAAAAGAAAGAGGTGGTGAAAATAGTTGAAAACGAAACTGCACTTGAGGTGACAAAAGAACCTGAACACTCACAACCTCCTCAAACCCCCCTGGACCAAAAAGTTTCAACAATTGAATCTGAAATTAAAAGATATGAAGAGGAGATGAAGAAATGTTGGGAAGATCAACAAACCTCCTCTATGAAAGAGCTATTAAAACAAATGTTGAGTGTAAAAGAGGAAGTGGAGGAGCAAGAAAGTGAGGAAGTCATTCCAAACTCAAGTGAGGCAGAGAAGTACATGAAGGAGGAGTTCATGGAACCACCAGTTCAAAAGGCTCTGGATGAATACAAAACTCCAATAATCACACAGCAACCAAGATTTGGATTCAAAGAAGTGAAGGCAACTAGCAAGAGCACCAATCCTGTCCCTTATCCAGCAAGCAAGATCAATCAAGCCAATTGCAAAAGAAAGCTTGCTGAGGAAAGGCCAAGACAAGGGATAGTAGCTGAATCTTCTCCTCCCTTGAGGTCATTCCTCTTAACAAACTGGAAAAAGAGGAAGAAAGTGAAGAACAACATGTCAAGCTAATGACACTAAAAGAGCACTTGTTGGGAGGTAACCCAACCGTAGGTAACATTTCTTCTCTGCTTTGTTTTCTTTCTTTGCTTTGTTTAAATTCAATAAATTGGCATATGGTTACATTCTAAGTTTGGTGTTGCCATGCAACACATTGTTTTCAATCTTTTTGGATGATTGCATCAAATCAAAAATGAAAGTGACACACCAAGATTCTAAGTTTGGTGTGCCACTTATTTTCTATGCAATTCATTCAAGCAACACTACTTGTCTGCATAATCATAATGCCTCTGCAGTTTTATTTTTCTCTTTTGATTTGACACTTTTTCATTCTACTTGCTTTAGTCATTTTTCTATTTTTAAATATTTTCCTCTAGTTTGCTTGTTAACTGTCGTTGTTAGTACATCACCAAGAGATCCTTATTCTGACAGATTCTTGGCTTGGTGATTGTACTTAACAAATAACAGCTTCATTTGCTTAGTTTTTAGTTAAATAAAATTGACATATGATTGCATTCTAAGTTTGGTGTTGCTATGCAACACAATTTGTTTCCAATCTTTACTGGATACTTGCATTAATTCCAAGTGAAAGTGTCACACTAAGTTTGGTGTGCCACTTATCTTTTATGCAATGTATTGTGCTCACCTTCTTAAGTTTGCAATCACAATGTCTCTGTCTCTTGTGCCTTGATTATTATCTTTAGATTTGCTTGCTTAAAACACATGTGCTACTAACATTTCATTGTATAAGACATTCATGATCCATCTTAGCCCCATAGCCATTGTTCTAATTGTTGCTTGAGGATGAGCAAGCATTCTGAGTTTGGCAAGGGAAAGGGAAGAATAAGAGGAAAATGACAACAATAGAGAAGATGGACTACAAGGTTGTAAAGTTCCTTTTCCTCTCCTTTGTTTCCAGCACTGTATTTTGCATGATTGTCTTTATATTCTCTGTATGCATGTGTGGTATGAATAAGCATAGCTTGAATATTGATTTGTAACATGTTGCCATGCCATTATGACTACCAACTTGAGTTTTGTAAAGCTTAAAGCAGTAAAGTATCATGATCATAAACAAACAAGGCATTAAAGAAGATTTTAGCATGTGCATACAAGTATTGGAAAGCTAGTATGATTAATTGTTGCTCAATTGCATTAGATTTTATTTAATTGAAGTTTTCATCTAGTACTTTTTGTGAAATCTTTTGAACACATGAAAACCTTGAAGAAGCAATTGCAAATAAAGCAAAAAAAAAAAAGGGAAAGAATGAGAAAGCTGAAGGCTCTGAGTACCAATGGCAATTTATTTGTTAAGTACTTGTGGTGTTTATGTATCAAGCCAAATGCTTGAAAACAAAACACTTAGAAGTCAAGGCTAGGCTCAAGTGCAAAAGCACTCCCTCAAAGCTCAAGGTTCTGAGCATCAATGATTAGAGAGTCAAGAAAAGAAAAGAAAAATGAGCTTAATGAAGTCCTCTAATTAAATGCTTGTGGTGCTTATGTATCAAGTGGTAATACTTGAAAACAAAGCATTTAGAAGTCGTAGCTTTGTTATTAACTCATGGGGCAAAGCACCCAAAAGGAGAAGCTAATAAGAAAAGCAAAAGCTTGTTTCAAGGAAGAAAATATAAGGAAAAGATTTCATAAAATGAGCTAGATAGAAGCATCAATCATTTACATTTCTTTTGTAATTGTAGCATGCATAAAAAAACTAGCCTACCATGAACATTGAGTTGCTATTCTTCTTACCTTGAATTGTCACACTTTATTGCATGATTCTTTTCTTGCTTGGGGACAAGCAAGGTTTAAGTTTGGTGTTGTGATGACATGTCAACATGTCATGTTTTTCGATGCTTTTTCATACAAGAAATTGATGATTAGTGCTTAAATATTGCATTCTTTTATGCTTAAATGGTATATTTCCTTGATCTTTTAATTTTATAAATTTGGTAGGAAATAAGAAGAAAAAGAAGCAAAGAAGCACAAAATAAGCTAAAAAGGAGAAAAAAAGAGCTTTGGGGCACACTTTGAAGTTGGAGCACACTTTAGAGCCTTAGGCCACGCTTTTAAAAGCGTGGCCCATGACCAAATCAAGGAAGCATGAACAATCAGCACACAAAGCTCAGTTCACTAAGTGAACTTAGCTTTGCCGTACAAGAAAAATGTGTTTGGAGGCAAGAAAATTCGCTAAGTTAAAAGTGGGCGTTTACAGCATGACCATGCCTTCTTCAAAGGGCAATAACTTGAGCTACAGACGTCCAATTGATGTGCTTCCAGTTGCGTTGGAAAGCTGACATTCAAAGCTTTCCAACGATGTATCATAGTCCATATTTGGCAGGAAATTGAGGCACGAGTGAAAGGCATCTTTAAGGACTAAAAACAAGCAAAAATAAACCAAAGTGGCTTCACCAAGGCTCGAAGGGGGAGACACAAGGAAAGCAAGGCAAGAGCAAAATAGTGCTTAGTTCACTTTTCTAACTTAGCTTTATCGGGCTCCCACTCAAGAAAATTCAAGGAAAAGGCTCACAAAACTTCTTCCACCAAGAGTTGAACTTGGAACCTTGAAGACAAAAGCAAGGCGCCACAAGGGGAGCTCAGTTGGTTTTTCCAACTGAGCACTATCTCCCCCCTTTCCCCACATTTTGACACGGACCAAAGGCACCAAACAAGCCTTGTGCGCACAATTTTGGCACACAACCAAGGCTGGACGCGCATCAAGTGACACGGACAGCACAACTTGAAAGCTAAGTTGGGTTTTCCAACTGAGCTTTGCCCTGGGAGATACACCATG
>NC_142437.1:56485000-56487500 GCF_059453495.1 Arachis ipaensis | reverse complement strand
GCTGACTCTCGTTCTTTAAACGACGCTATCCTGAGGAGGACACCTAAAGGTGAGCCGTAATGGCCTCATCTTCGGCAAGCTCCTCCGGTTTTTTTTTTCCACAGTTTGTTCCCGTTTTTTTTTCTTTTTTTTTTCTTTTTTTTTTTTTTTTTTTTTTTACGTTGTGCTGACTCTCGTTCTTTAAACGACGCTATCCTGAGGAGGACACCTAAAGGCGAGCCGTAATGGCCTCATCTTCGGCAAGCTCCTCCGGTTTTTTTGCACAGTTTTTTTCCGGCTTTTTTCCATTTTTTTCAGTTTTTTGTTTTTTTTTGTTTTTTTTGTTTTTGTTTTTTTTTTTTTTTTTTTTTTTTTTTTTTTTTTTTTTTTTACGTTGTGCTGACTCTCGTTCTTTAAACGACGCTATCCTGAGGAGGACACCTAAAGGCGAGCCGTAATGGCCTCTTCTTCGGCAAGCTCCTCCGGTTTTTTTTCCACAGTTTTTTCCCTTTTTTTTTTCATTTTTTTTTAATTTTTTTATTTACATTGTGCTGACTCTTGTTCTTTAAATGACGTTATCCCGAGGAGGACACTTAAAGGCGACCCGTAATGGCCTCATCTTTGGCAAGCTTCTCCGGTTTTTTTTGTGCTGACTCTTGTTCTTTAAACGACGCTATTCTGAGGAGGACACCTAAAGGCGAGCCGTAATGGCCTTATCTTCGGCAAGCTCCTCCGGTTTTTTACATTGTTTTTTTTTTTTTTTTTTTTTTTACGTTGTGCTGACTCTTGTTCTTTAAATGACGTTATCCTGAGGAGGACACCTAAAGGCGAGCCGTAATGGCCTCATCTTTGGCAAGCTTCTCCGGTTTTTTTTCCATAGTTTTTTCAGTTTTTTTTTTCTTTTTGTGCTGACTCTTGTTCTTTAAACGACGCTATCCTGAGGAGGACACCTAAAGGCGAGCCGTAATGGTCTTATCTTCGGCAAGCTTCTCCGATTTTTTCCACTGTTTTTTTTTTTTTTATACGTTGTGCTGACTCTTGTTCTTTAAATGACGTTATCCCGAGGAGGACACTTAAAGGCGACCCGTAATGGCCTCATCTTTGGCAAGCTTCTCCGATTTTTTTTGTGCTGACTCTTGTTCTTTAAACGACGCTATCCTGAGGAGGGCACCTAAAGGCTAGCCGTAATGGCCTCATCTTCGGCAAGCTCCTTCGGTTTTTTTCCACAGTTTTTTTCCGGTTTTTTTCCGTTTTTTTTTTCAGTTTTTTTTTTGTGCTGACTCTCGTTCTTTAAATGACGCTATCCTGAGGAGGACACCTAAAGGCGAGCCGTAATGGCCTCATCTTCGGCAAGCTCCTCCGGTTTTTTTGCACAGTTTTTTTCCGGCTTTTTTCCATTTTTTTTCAGTTTTTTTTTTTTTTTTTTTTTTTTTTTTTTTTTTTTTTTTTTTTTTTTTTTTTTTACGTTGTGCTGACTCTCGTTCTTTAAACGACGCTATCCTGAGGAGGACACCTAAAGGCGAGCCGTAATGGCCTCTTCTTCGGCAAGCTCCTCCGGTTTTTTTTCCACAGTTTTTTCTCGTTTTTTTTTCATTTTTTTTTTTAATTTTTTTATTTACATTGTGCTGACTCTTGTTCTTTAAATGACGTTATCCCGAGGAGGACACCTAAAGGCGAGCCGTAATGGCCTCATCTTTGGCAAGCTTCTCCGGTTTTTTTTCCATAGTTTTTTTCCATAGTTTTTTCAGTTTTTTTTTTCTTTTTGTGCTGACTCTCGTTCTTTAAACGACGCTATCCTGAGGAGGACACCTAAAGGCGAGCCGTAATGGTCTTATCTTCGGCAAGCTTTTCCGGTTTTTTCCACTATTTTTTTTTTATACGTTGTGCTGACTCTTGTTCTTTAAATGACGTTATCCCGAGGAGGACACTTAAAGGCGACCCGTAATGGCCTCATCTTTGGCAAGCTTCTCCGGTTTTTTTTGTGCTGACTCTTGTTCTTTAAACGACGCTATCCTGAGGAGGGCACCTAAAGGCGAGCCGTAATGGCCTCATCTTCGGCAAGCTCCTTCGGTTTTTTTCCACAGTTTTTTTTCCGGTTTTTTTCCGTTTTTTTTCAGTTTTTTTTTTTTTTGTGCTGAATCTCGTTCTTTAAACGACGCTATCCTGAGGAGGACACCTAAAGGCGAGCCGTAATGGCCTCATCTTCGGCAAGCTCCTCCGGTTTCTTTTTCCACAGTTTTTTCCCGTTTTTTTTTCAGTTTATTTTTTTTTTTACGTTGTGCTGACTCTCGTTCTTTAAACGACGCTATCCTGAGGAGGACACCTAAAGGCGACCCGTAATGGCCTCATCTTTGGCAAGCTTCTCCGGTTTTTTTTGTGCTGACTCTCGTTCTTTAAACGACGCTATCCTGAGGAGGACACCCAAAGGCGAGCCGTAATGGCCTCTTCTTCGGCAAGCTCCTCCGGTTTTTTTTTCCACAGTTTTTTCCCGTTTTTTTTTTTCATTTTTTTTTTAATTTTT
>NC_142437.1:56457500-56470000 GCF_059453495.1 Arachis ipaensis | reverse complement strand
CTTCGACAAGCTCCTCCGGTTTTTTCCATTGTTTTTTTTTTTTTTTTTTTTTACGTTGTGCTGACTCTTGTTCTTTAAATGACGTTATCACGAGGAGGACACCTAAAGGCGACCCGTAATGGCCTCATCTTTGGCAAGCTTCTCCGGTTTTTTTTCCATAGTTTTTTTCCGTTTTTTTTTTTCAGTTTTTTTTTTTTTTTTTTTTCCGTTGTGCTGACTCTCGTTCTTTAAACGACGCTATCCTGAGGAGGGCATCTAAAGGCGAGCCGTAATGGCCTCTTCTTTGGCAAGCTCCTCCGGTTTTTTTTCCACAGTTTTTTCCCTTTTTTTTTCATTTTTTTTAATTTTTTTATTTACATTGTGCTGACTCTTGTTCTTTAAATGACGTTATCCCGAGGAGGACACCAAAAGGCGAGCCGTAATGGCCTCATCTTTGGCAAGCTTCTCCGGTTTTTTTTCCATAGTTTTTTTCCGTTTTTTTTTTCAGTTTTTTTTTTTTTTTTTTTTTTTTTTTTTTTTTTTTTTTTTTTTACATTGTGCTGACTCTTGTTCTTTAAATTACGTTATCCCGAGGAGGACACCTAAAGGCGAGCCGTAATGGCCTCATCTTTGGCAAGCTTCTCTGGTTTTTTTCCATAGTTTTTTCAGTTTTTTTTTTCTTTTTGTGCTGACTCTCGTTCTTTAAACGACGCTATCCTGAGGAGGACACCTAAAGGCGAGCCGTAATGGTCTTATCTTCGGCAAGCTTCTCCGGTTTTTTCTACTTTTTTTTTTTTTTTTTTTTTTTTACGTTGTGCTGACTCTTGTTCTTTAAATGACGTTATCCCGAGGAGGACACTTAAAGGCAACCCGTAATGGCCTCATCTTTGGCAAGCTTCTCCGGTTTTTTTTGTGCTGACTCTTGTTCTTTAAACGACGCTATTCTGAGGAGGACACCTAAAGGCGAGCCGTAAAGGCCTTATCTTCGGCAAGCTCCTCCGGTTTTTTTTCCATAGTTTTTTTCCGTTTTTTTTTTTTCAGTTTTTTTTTTTTTTTTCCGTTGTGCTGACTCTCGTTCTTTAAACGACGCTATCCTGAGGAGGGCACCTAAAGGCGAGCCGTAATGGCCTCTTCTTTGGCAAGCTCCTCCGGTTTTTTTTCCACAGTTTTTTCCCTTTTTTTTTCATTTTTTTTAATTTTTTTATTTACATTGTGCTGACTCTTGTTCTTTAAATGACGTTATCCCGAGGAGGACACCAAAAGGCGAGCCGTAATGGCCTCATCTTTGGCAAGCTTCTCCGGTTTTTTTTCCATAGTTTTTTCCCGTTTTTTTTTCAGTTTTTTTTTTTTTTTTTTTTTTTTTTTTTTTTTTTTTTTTTTTACATTGTGCTGACTCTTGTTCTTTAAATGACGTTATCCCGAGGAGGACACCTAAAGGCGAGCCGTAATGGCCTCATCTTTGGCAAGCTTCTCCGGTTTTTTTCCATAGTTTTTTCAGTTTTTTTTTTCTTTTTGTGCTGACTCTCGTTCTTTAAACGACGCTATCCTGAGGAGGACACCTAAAGGCGAGCCGTAATGGTCTTATCTTCGGCAAGCTTCTCCGGTTTTTTCCACTTTTTTTTTTTTTTTTTTTTTTTTTTACGTTGTGCTGACTCTGGTTCTTTAAATGACGTTATCCCGAGGAGGACACTTAAAGGCGACCCGTAATGGCCTCATCTTTGGCAAGCTTCTCCGGTTTTTTTTGTGCTGACTCTTGTTCTTTAAACGACGCTATTCTGAGGAGGACACCTAAAGGCGAGCCGTAATGGCCTTATCTTCGGCAAGCTCCTCCGGTTTTTTCCATTGTTTTTTTTTTTTTTTTTTTTACGTTGTGCTGACTCTTGTTCTTTAAATGACGTTATCCCGAGGAGGACACCTAAAGGCGAGCCGTAATGGCCTCATCTTTGGCAAGCTTCTCCGGTTTTTTTTCCATAGTTTTTTCAGTTTTTTTTTTTCTTTTTGTGCTGACTCTCGTTCTTTAAACGACGCTATCCTGAGGAGGACACCTAAAGGCGAGCCGTAATGGTCTTATCTTCGGCAAGCTTCTCCGGTTTTTTCCACTGTTTTTTTTTTTTTATACGTTGTGCTGACTCTTGTTCTTTAAATGACGTTATCCCGAGGAGGACACTTAAAGGCGACCCGTAATGGCCTCATCTTTGGCAAGCTTCTCCGGTTTTTTTTGTGCTGACTCTTGTTCTTTAAACGACGCTATCCTGAGGAGGGCACCTAAAGGCGAGCCGTAATGGCCTCATCTTCGGCAAGCTCCTTCGGTTTTTTTCCACAGTTTTTTTCCGGTTTTTTTCCGTTTTTTTTTCAGTTTTTTTTTTGTGCTGACTCTCGTTCTTTAAATGACGCTATCCTGAGGAGGACACCTAAAGGCGAGCCGTAATGGCCTCATCTTCGGCAAGCTCCTCCGGTTTTTTTGCACAGTTTTTTTCCGGCTTTTTTCCATTCTTTTTCAGTTTTTTTTTTTTTTTTTTTTTTTTTTTTTTTTTTTTTTTTTACGTTGTGCTGACTCTCGTTCTTTAAACGACGCTATCCTGAGGAGGACACCTAAAGGCGAGCCGTAATGGCCTCTTCTTCGGCAAGCTCCTCCGGTTTTTTTTCCACAGTTTTTTCTCGTTTTTTTTTCATTTTTTTTAATTTTTTTATTTACATTGTGCTGACTCTTGTTCTTTAAATGACGTTATCCCGAGGAGGACACCTAAAGGCGAGCCGTAATGGCCTCATCTTTGGCAAGCTTCTCCGGTTTTTTTTCCATAGTTTTTTTCCATAGTTTTTTCAGTTTTTTTTTTTCTTTTTGTGCTGACTCTCGTTCTTTAAACGACGCTATCCTGAGGAGGACACCTAAAGGCGAGCCGTAATGGTCTTATCTTCGGCAAGCTTTTCCGGTTTTTTCCACTGTTTTTTTTTTTTTTTTTTTTTTTTATACGTTGTGCTGACTCTTGTTCTTTAAATGACGTTATCCCGAGGAGGACACTTAAAGGCGACCCGTAATGGTCTCATCTTTGGCAAGCTTCTCCGGTTTTTTTTGTGCTGACTCTTGTTCTTTAAACGACGCTATCCTGAGGAGGGCACCTAAAGGCGAGCCGTAATGGCCTCATCTTCGGCAAGCTCCTTCGGTTTTTTTCCACAGTTTTTTTCCGGTTTTTTTCCGTTTTTTTTCAGTTTTTTTATTTTTTTTTTGTGCTGAATCTCGTTCTTTAAACGACGCTATCCTGAGGAGGACACCTAAAGGTGAGCCGTAATGGCCTCATCTTCGGCAAGCTCCTCCGGTTTCTTTTTCCACAGTTTTTTCCCGTTTTTTTTTTCAGTTTATTTTTTTTTTTTACGTTGTGCTGACTCTCGTTCTTTAAACGACGCTATCCTGAGGAGGACACCTAAAGGCGAGCCGTAATGGCCTCATCTTCGGCAAGCTCCTCCGGTTTTTTTGCACAGCTTTTTTCCGGCTTTTTTCCATTTTTTTTCATTTTTTTTTTTTTTTTTTTTTACGTTGTGCTGACTCTCGTTCTTTAAACGACGCTATCCTGAGGAGGACACCCAAAGGCGAGCCGTAATGGCCTCTTCTTCGGCAAGCTCCTCCGGTTTTTTTTTCCACAGTTTTTTCCCGTTTTTTTTTTCATTTTTTTTTTAATTTTTTTATTTACATTGTGCTGACTCTTGTTCTTTAAATGACGTTATCCCGAGGAGGACACCTAAAGGCGAGCCGTAATGGCCTCATCTTTGGCAAGCTTCTCCGGTTTTTTTTCCATAGTTTTTTTCCGTTTTTTTTTTTTTACATTGTGCTGACTCTTGTTCTTTAAATGACGTTATCCCGAGGAGGACACCTGAAGGCGAGCCGTAATGGCCTCATCTTTGGCAAGCTTCTCCGGTTTTTTTTCCATAGTTTTTTTCCGTTTTTTTTTCAGTTTTTTTTTTTTTTTTGTGCTGACTCTCGTTCTTTAAACGACGCTATTCTGAGGAGGACACCTAAAGGCGAGCCGTAATGGTCTTATCTTCGACAAGCTCCTCCTGTTTTTTCCATTGTTTTTTTTTTTTTTTTTTTTTTACGTTGTGCTGACTCTTGTTCTTTAAATGACGTTATCACGAGGAGGACACCTAAAGGCGACCCGTAATGGCCTCATCTTTGGCAAGCTTCTCCGGTTTTTTTTCCATAGTTTTTTTCCGTTTTTTTTTTTCAGTTTTTTTTTTTTTTTTTTTTTTCCGTTGTGCTGACTCTCGTTCTTTAAACGACGCTATCCTGAGGAGGGCACCTAAAGGCGAGCCGTAATGGCCTCTTCTTTGGCAAGCTCCTCCGGTTTTTTTTCCACAGTTTTTTCCCTTTTTTTTCATTTTTTTTAATTTTTTTATTTACATTGTGCTGACTCTTGTTCTTTAAATGACGTTATCCCGAGGAGGACACCAAAAGGCGAGCCGTAATGGCCTCATCTTTGGCAAGCTTCTCCGGTTTTTTTTCCATAGTTTTTTTCCGTTTTTTTTTCAGTTTTTTTTTTTTTTTTTTTTTTTTTTTTTTTTTTTTTTTTTTTTTTTACATTGTGCTGACTCTTGTTCTTTAAATTACGTTATCCCGAGGAGGACACCTAAAGGCGAGCCGTAATGGCCTCATCTTTGGCAAGCTTCTCTGGTTTTTTTCCATAGTTTTTTCAGTTTTTTTTTTCTTTTTGTGCTGACTCTCGTTCTTTAAACGACGCTATCCTGAGGAGGACACCTAAAGGCGAGCCGTAATGGTCTTATCTTCGGCAAGCTTCTCCGGTTTTTTCCACTTTTTTTTTTTTTTTTTTTTTTACGTTGTGCTGACTCTTGTTCTTTAAATGACGTTATCCCGAGGAGGACACTTAAAGGCAACCCGTAATGGCCTCATCTTTGGCAAGCTTCTCCGGTTTTTTTTGTGCTGACTCTTGTTCTTTAAACGACGCTATTCTGAGGAGGACACCTAAAGGCGAGCCGTAATGGCCTTATCTTCGGCAAGCTCCTCCGGTGTTTTTTCCATGGTTTTTTTCCGTTTTTTTTTTTTCAGTTTTTTTTTTTTTTTCCGTTGTGCTGACTCTCGTTCTTTAAACGACGCTATCCTGAGGAGGGCACCTAAAGGCGAGCCGTAATGGCCTCTTCTTTGGCAAGCTCCTCCGGTTTTTTTTCCACAGTTTTTTCCCTTTTTTTTTCATTTTTTTTAATTTTTTTATTTACATTGTGCTGACTCTTGTTCTTTAAATGACGTTATCCCGAGGAGGACACCAAAAGGCGAGCCGTAATGGCCTCATCTTTGGCAAGCTTCTCCGGTTTTTTTTCCATAGTTTTTTCCCGTTTTTTTTTCAGTTTTTTTTTTTTTTTTTTTTTTTTTTTTTTTTACATTGTGCTGACTCTTGTTCTTTAAATGACGTTATCCCGAGGAGGACACCTAAAGGCGAGCCGTAATGGCCTCATCTTTGGCAAGCTTCTCCGGTTTTTTTCCATAGTTTTTTCAGTTTTTTTTTTCTTTTTGTGCTGACTCTCGTTCTTTAAACGACGCTATCCTGAGGAGGACACCTAAAGGCGAGCCGTAATGGTCTTATCTTCGGCAAGCTTCTCCGGTTTTTTCCACTTTTTTTTTTTTTTTTTTTTTTTTTTACGTTGTGCTGACTCTGGTTCTTTAAATGACGTTATCCCGAGGAGGACACTTAAAGGCGACCCGTAATGGCCTCATCTTTGGCAAGCTTCTCCGGTTTTTTTTGTGCTGACTCTTGTTCTTTAAACGACGCTATACTGAGGAGGACACCTAAAGGCGAGCCGTAATGGCCTTATCTTCGGCAAGCTCCTCCGGTTTTTTCCATTGTTTTTTTTTTTTTTTTTTTTTTTTTACGTTGTGCTGACTCTTGTTCTTTAAATGACGTTATCCCGAGGAGGACACCTAAAGGCGAGCCGTAATGGCCTCATCTTTGGCAAGCTTCTCCGGTTTTTTTTCCATAGTTTTTTCAGTTTTTTTTTTTCTTTTTGTGCTGACTCTCGTTCTTTAAACGACGCTATCCTGAGGAGGACACCTAAAGGCGAGCCGTAATGGTCTTATCTTCGGCAAGCTTCTCCGGTTTTTTCCACTGTTTTTTTTTTTTTATACGTTGTGCTGACTCTTGTTCTTTAAATGACGTTATCCCGAGGAGGACACTTAAAGGCGACCCGTAATGGCCTCATCTTTGGCAAGCTTCTCCGGTTTTTTTTGTGCTGACTCTTGTTCTTTAAACGACGCTATCCTGAGGAGGGCACCTAAAGGCGAGCCGTAATGGCCTCATCTTCGGCAAGCTCCTTCGGTTTTTTTCCACAGTTTTTTTCCGGTTTTTTTCCGTTTTTTTTTCAGTTTTTTTTTTTTGTGCTGACTCTCGTTCTTTAAATGACGCTATCCTGAGGAGGACACCTAAAGGCGAGCCGTAATGGCCTCATCTTCGGCAAGCTCCTCCGGTTTTTTTGCACAGTTTTTTTCCGGCTTTTTTCCATTTTTTTTCAGTTTTTTTTTTTTTTTTTTTTTTTTTTTTTTTTTTTTTTTTTTTACGTTGTGCTGACTCTCGTTCTTTAAACGACGCTATCCTGAGGAGGACACCTAAAGGCGAGCCGTAATGGCCTCTTCTTCGGCAAGCTCCTCCGGTTTTTTTTCCACAGTTTTTTCTCGTTTTTTTTTCATTTTTTTTAATTTTTTTATTTACATTGTGCTGACTCTTGTTCTTTAAATGACGTTATCCCGAGGAGGACACCTAAAGGCGAGCCGTAATGGCCTCATCTTTGGCAAGCTTCTCCGGTTTTTTTTCCATAGTTTTTTTCCATAGTTTTTTCAGTTTTTTTTTTTCTTTTTGTGCTGACTCTCGTTCTTTAAACGACGCTATCCTGAGGAGGACACCTAAAGGCGAGCCGTAATGGTCTTATCTTCGGCAAGCTTTTCCGGTTTTTTCCACTGTTTTTTTTTTTTTTTTTTTTTTTATACGTTGTGCTGACTCTTGTTCTTTAAATGACGTTATCCCGAGGAGGACACTTAAAGGCGACCCGTAATGGTCTCATCTTTGGCAAGCTTCTCCGGTTTTTTTTGTGCTGACTCTTGTTCTTTAAACGACGCTATCCTGAGGAGGGCACCTAAAGGCGAGCCGTAATGGCCTCATCTTCGGCAAGCTCCTTCGGTTTTTTTCCACAGTTTTTTTCCGGTTTTTTTCCGTTTTTTTTCAGTTTTTTTATTTTTTTTTTGTGCTGAATCTCGTTCTTTAAACGACGCTATCCTGAGGAGGACACCTAAAGGCGAGCCGTAATGGCCTCATCTTCGGCAAGCTCCTCCGGTTTCTTTTTCCACAGTTTTTTCCCGTTTTTTTTTTCAGTTTATTTTTTTTTTTACGTTGTGCTGACTCTCGTTCTTTAAACGACGCTATCCTGAGGAGGACACCTAAAGGCGAGCCGTAATGGCCTCATCTTCGGCAAGCTCCTCCGGTTTTTTTGCACAGCTTTTTTCCGGCTTTTTTCCATTTTTTTTCATTTTTTTTTTTTTTTTTTTTTTTACGTTGTGCTGACTCTCGTTCTTTAAACGACGCTATCCTGAGGAGGACACCCAAAGGCGAGCCGTAATGGCCTCTTCTTCGGCAAGCTCCTCCGGTTTTTTTTTCCACAGTTTTTTCCCGTTTTTTTTTTCATTTTTTTTTTAATTTTTTTATTTACATTGTGCTGACTCTTGTTCTTTAAATGACGTTATCCCGAGGAGGACACCTAAAGGCGAGCCGTAATGGCCTCATCTTTGGCAAGCTTCTCCGGTTTTTTTTCCATAGTTTTTTTCCGTTTTTTTTTTTTTACATTGTGCTGACTCTTGTTCTTTAAATGACGTTATCCCGAGGAGGACACCTGAAGGCGAGCCGTAATGGCCTCATCTTTGGCAAGCTTCTCCGGTTTTTTTTCCATAGTTTTTTTCCGTTTTTTTTTCAGTTTTTTTTTTTTTTTTTTGTGCTGACTCTCGTTCTTTAAACGACGCTATTCTGAGGAGGACACCTAAAGGCGAGCCGTAATGGTCTTATCTTCGACAAGCTCCTCCTGTTTTTTCCATTGTTTTTTTTTTTTTTTTTTTTTTTACGTTGTGCTGACTCTTGTTCTTTAAATGACGTTATCACGAGGAGGACACCTAAAGGCGACCCGTAATGGCCTCATCTTTGGCAAGCTTCTCCGGTTTTTTTTCCATAGTTTTTTTCCGTTTTTTTTTTTCAGTTTTTTTTTTTTTTTTTTTTTCCGTTGTGCTGACTCTCGTTCTTTAAACGACGCTATCCTGAGGAGGGCACCTAAAGGCGAGCCGTAATGGCCTCTTCTTTGGCAAGCTCCTCCGGTTTTTTTTCCACAGTTTTTTCCCTTTTTTTTCATTTTTTTTAATTTTTTTATTTACATTGTGCTGACTCTTGTTCTTTAAATGACGTTATCCCGAGGAGGACACCAAAAGGCGAGCCGTAATGGCCTCATCTTTGGCAAGCTTCTCCGGTTTTTTTTCCATATTTTTTTTCCGTTTTTTTTTTCAGTTTTTTTTTTTTTTTTTTTTTTTTTTTTTTTTTTTTTTTTTTTTTTACATTGTGCTGACTCTTGTTCTTTAAATGACGTTATCCCGAGGAGGACACCTAAAGGCGAGCCGTAATGGCCTCATCTTTGGCAAGCTTCTCTGGTTTTTTTCCATAGTTTTTTCAGTTTTTTTTTTCTTTTTGTGCTGACTCTCGTTCTTTAAACGACGCTATCCTGAGGAGGACACCTAAAGGCGAGCCGTAATGGTCTTATCTTCGGCAAGCTTCTCCGGTTTTTTCCACTTTTTTTTTTTTTTTTTTTTTTTACGTTGTGCTGACTCTTGTTCTTTAAATGACGTTATCCCGAGGAGGACACTTAAAGGCAACCCGTAATGGCCTCATCTTTGGCAAGCTTCTCCGGTTTTTTTTGTGCTGACTCTTGTTCTTTAAACGACGCTATTCTGAGGAGGACACCTAAAGGCGAGCCGTAAAGGCCTTATCTTCGGCAAGCTCCTCCGGTTTTTTTTCCATAGTTTTTTTCCGTTTTTTTTTTTTCAGTTTTTTTTTTTTTTTTTTCCGTTGTGCTGACTCTCGTTCTTTAAACGACGCTATCCTGAGGAGGGCACCTAAAGGCGAGCCGTAATGGCCTCTTCTTTGGCAAGCTCCTCCGGTTTTTTTTCCACAGTTTTTTCCCTTTTTTTTTCATTTTTTTTAATTTTTTTATTTACATTGTGCTGACTCTTGTTCTTTAAATGACGTTATCCCGAGGAGGACACCAAAAGGCGAGCCGTAATGGCCTCATCTTTGGCAAGCTTCTCCGGTTTTTTTTCCATAGTTTTTTCCCGTTTTTTTTTCAGTTTTTTTTTTTTTTTTTTTTTTTTTTTTTTTTTTTTTTTTTTTACATTGTGCTGACTCTTGTTCTTTAAATGACGTTATCCCGAGGAGGACACCTAAAGGCGAGCCGTAATGGCCTCATCTTTGGCAAGCTTCTCCGGTTTTTTTCCATAGTTTTTTCAGTTTTTTTTTTCTTTTTGTGCTGACTCTCGTTCTTTAAACGACGCTATCCTGAGGAGGACACCTAAAGGCGAGCCGTAATGGTCTTATCTTCGGCAAGCTTCTCCGGTTTTTTCCACTTTTTTTTTTTTTTTTTTTTTTTTTTACGTTGTGCTGACTCTGGTTCTTTAAATGACGTTATCCCGAGGAGGACACTTAAAGGCGACCCGTAATGGCCTCATCTTTGGCAAGCTTCTCCGGTTTTTTTTGTGCTGACTCTTGTTCTTTAAACGACGCTATTCTGAGGAGGACACCTAAAGGCGAGCCGTAATGGCCTTATCTTCGGCAAGCTCCTCCGGTTTTTTCCATTGTTTTTTTTTTTTTTTTTTTTTTTACGTTGTGCTGACTCTTGTTCTTTAAATGACGTTATCCCGAGGAGGACACCTAAAGGCGAGCCGTAATGGCCTCATCTTTGGCAAGCTTCTCCGGTTTTTTTTCCATAGTTTTTTCAGTTTTTTTTTTCTTTTTGTGCTGACTCTCGTTCTTTAAACGACGCTATCCTGAGGAGGACACCTAAAGGCGAGCCGTAATGGTCTTATCTTCGGCAAGCTTCTCCGGTTTTTTCCACTGTTTTTTTTTTTTTATACGTTGTGCTGACTCTTGTTCTTTAAATGACGTTATCCCGAGGAGGACACTTAAAGGCGACCCGTAATGGCCTCATCTTTGGCAAGCTTCTCCGGTTTTTTTTGTGCTGACTCTTGTTCTTTAAACGACGCTATCCTGAGGAGGGCACCTAAAGGCGAGCCGTAATGGCCTCATCTTCGGCAAGCTCCTTCGGTTTTTTTCCACAGTTTTTTTCCGGTTTTTTTCCGTTTTTTTTTCAGTTTTTTTTTTTGTGCTGACTCTCGTTCTTTAAATGACGCTATCCTGAGGAGGACACCTAAAGGCGAGCCGTAATGGCCTCATCTTCGGCAAGCTCCTCCGGTTTTTTTGCACAGTTTTTTTCCGGCTTTTTTCCATTTTTTTTCAGTTTTTTTTTTTTTTTTTTTTTTTTTTTTTTTTTTTTTTTTTACGTTGTGCTGACTCTCGTTCTTTAAACGACGCTATCCTGAGGAGGACACCTAAAGGCGAGCCGTAATGGCCTCTTCTTCGGCAAGCTCCTCCGGTTTTTTTTCCACAGTTTTTTCTCGTTTTTTTTTCATTTTTTTTAATTTTTTTATTTACATTGTGCTGACTCTTGTTCTTTAAATGACGTTATCCCGAGGAGGACACCTAAAGGCGAGCCGTAATGGCCTCATCTTTGGCAAGCTTCTCCGGTTTTTTTTCCATAGTTTTTTTCCATAGTTTTTTCAGTTTTTTTTTTCTTTTTGTGCTGACTCTCGTTCTTTAAACGACGCTATCCTGAGGAGGACACCTAAAGGCGAGCCGTAATGGTCTTATCTTCGGCAAGCTTTTCCGGTTTTTTCCACTGTTTTTTTTTTTTTTTTTTTTTTTATACGTTGTGCTGACTCTTGTTCTTTAAATGACGTTATCCCGAGGAGGACACTTAAAGGCGACCCGTAATGGTCTCATCTTTGGCAAGCTTCTCCGGTTTTTTTTGTGCTGACTCTTGTTCTTTAAACGACGCTATCCTGAGGAGGGCACCTAAAGGCGAGCCGTAATGGCCTCATCTTCGGCAAGCTCCTTCGGTTTTTTTCCACAGTTTTTTTCCGGTTTTTTTCCGTTTTTTTTCAGTTTTTTTATTTTTTTTTTGTGCTGAATCTCGTTCTTTAAACGACGCTATCCTGAGGAGGACACCTAAAGGCGAGCCGTAATGGCCTCATCTTCGGCAAGCTCCTCCGGTTTCTTTTTCCACAGTTTTTTCCCGTTTTTTTTTTCAGTTTATTTTTTTTTTTTACGTTGTGCTGACTCTCGTTCTTTAAACGACGCTATCCTGAGGAGGACACCTAAAGGCGAGCCGTAATGGCCTCATCTTCGGCAAGCTCCTCCGGTTTTTTTGCACAGCTTTTTTCCGGCTTTTTTCCATTTTTTTTCATTTTTTTTTTTTTTTTTTTTTACGTTGTGCTGACTCTCGTTCTTTAAACGACGCTATCCTGAGGAGGACACCCAAAGGCGAGCCGTAATGGCCTCTTCTTCGGCAAGCTCCTCCGGTTTTTTTTTCCACAGTTTTTTCCCGTTTTTTTTTTCATTTTTTTTTTAATTTTTTTATTTACATTGTGCTGACTCTTGTTCTTTAAATGACGTTATCCCGAGGAGGACACCTAAAGGCGAGCCGTAATGGCCTCATCTTTGGCAAGCTTCTCCGGTTTTTTTTCCATAGTTTTTTTCCGTTTTTTTTTTTTTACATTGTGCTGACTCTTGTTCTTTAAATGACGTTATCCCGAGGAGGACACCTGAAGGCGAGCCGTAATGGCCTCATCTTTGGCAAGCTTCTCCGGTTTTTTTTCCATAGTTTTTTTCCGTTTTTTTTTCAGTTTTTTTTTTTTTTTTTTTTGTGCTGACTCTCGTTCTTTAAACGACGCTATTCTGAGGAGGACACCTAAAGGCGAGCCGTAATGGTCTTATCTTCGACAAGCTCCTCCTGTTTTTTCCATTGTTTTTTTTTTTTTTTTTTTTTACGTTGTGCTGACTCTTGTTCTTTAAATGACGTTATCACGAGGAGGACACCTAAAGGCGACCCGTAATGGCCTCATCTTTGGCAAGCTTCTCCGGTTTTTTTTCCATAGTTTTTTTCCGTTTTTTTTTTTCAGTTTTTTTTTTTTTTTTTTTTTTCCGTTGTGCTGACTCTCGTTCTTTAAACGACGCTATCCTGAGGAGGGCACCTAAAGGCGAGCCGTAATGGCCTCTTCTTTGGCAAGCTCCTCCGGTTTTTTTTCCACAGTTTTTTCCCTTTTTTTTCATTTTTTTTAATTTTTTTATTTACATTGTGCTGACTCTTGTTCTTTAAATGACGTTATCCCGAGGAGGACACCAAAAGGCGAGCCGTAATGGCCTCATCTTTGGCAAGCTTCTCCG
>NC_142437.1:56445000-56447500 GCF_059453495.1 Arachis ipaensis | reverse complement strand
GTTTTTTTCCGTTTTTTCTTCAGTTTTTTTTTTTTTTTTATTTTTGTGCTGACTCTCGTTCTTTAAACGACGCTATCCTGAGGAGGACACCTAAAGGCGAGCCGTAATGGCCTCATCTTCGGCAAGCTCCTCCGGTTTTTTTTTCCACAGTTTTTTCCCGTTTTTTTTTCAGTTTTTTTTTTTTTTTTTTTTTTTCGTTGTGCTGACTCTCGTTCTTTAAACGACGCTATCCTGAGGAGGACACCTAAAGGCGAGCCGTAATGGCCTCTTCTTCGGCAAGCTCCTCCGGTTTTTTTTTCCACAGTTTTTTCCCGTTTTTTTTTTCATTTTTTTTTTAATTTTTTTATTTACATTGTGCTGACTCTTGTTCTTTAAATGACGTTATCCCGAGGAGGACACCTAAAGGCGAGCCGTAATGGCCTCATCTTTGGCAAGCTTCTCCGGTTTTTTTTCCATAGTTTTTTTCCGTTTTTTTTTTCAGTTTTTTTTTTTTTTTTTTTTTTTTTTTTTTTTATACGTTGTGCTGACTCTCGTTCTTTAAACGACGCTATCCTGAGGAGGACACCTAAAGGCCAGCCGTAATGGTCTTATCTTCGGCATGCTTCTCCGGTTTTTTCCACTGTTTTTTTTTTTTTTTTTTTTGTGCTGACTCTCGTTCTTTAAACGACGCTATCCTGAGGAGGACACCTAAAGGCGAGCCGTAATGGCCTCATCTTCGGCAAGCTCCTCCGGTTTTTTCCATTGTTTTTTTTTTTTTTTTTTTTTTTTTTTTTTTTTTTTTTACGTTGTGCTGACTCTTGTTCTTTAAATGACGTTATCCCGAGGAGGACACCTAAAGGCGAGCCGTAATGGCCTCATCTTTGGCAAGCTTCTCCGGTTTTTTTTCCATAGTTTTTTTCCGTTTTTTTTTCAGTTTTTTTTTTTTTTTTTTTTTTTTTTTACATTGTGCTGACTCTTGTTCTTTAAATGACGTTATCCCGAGGAGGAGACCTAAAGGCGAGCCGTAATAGCCTCATCTTTGGCAAGCTTCTCCGGTTTTTTTTTCCATAGTTTTTTTCCGTTTTTTTTTTCAGTTTTTTTTTTTCTTTTTGTGCTGACTCTCGTTCTTTAAACGACGCTATCCTGAGGAGGACACCTAAAGGCGAGCCGTAATGGCCTTATCTTCGGCAAGCTCCTCCGGTTTTTTCCATTGTTTTTTTTTTTTTTTTTTTTTACGTTGTTCTGACTCTTGTTCTTTAAATGACGTTATCCCGAGGAGGATACCTAAAGGCGAGCCGTAATGGCCTCATCTTTGGCAAGCTTCTCCGGTTTTTTTTCCATAGTTTTTTTCCGTTTTTTTTTCAGTTTTTTTTTTTTTTTTTTTTTTTTTACATTGTGCTGACTCTTGTTCTTTAAATGACGTTATCCCGAGGAGGAGACCTAAAGGCGAGCCGTAATAGCCTCATCTTTGGCAAGCTTCTCCGGTTTTTTTTTCCATAGTTTTTTTCCGTTTTTTTTTTCAGTTTTTTTTTTTCTTTTTGTGCTGACTCTCGTTCTTTAAACGACGCTATCCTGAGGAGGACACCTAAAGGCGAGCCGTAATGGCCTTATCTTCGGCAAGCTCCTCCGGTTTTTTCCATTGTTTTTTTTTTTTTTTTTTTTTACGTTGTTCTGACTCTTGTTCTTTAAATGACGTTATCCCGAGGAGGATACCTAAAGGCGAGCCGTAATGGCCTCATCTTTGGCAAGCTTCTCCGGTTTTTTTTCCATAGTTTTTTTCCGTTTTTTTTTCAGTTTTTTTTTTTTTTTTTTTTTTTACATTGTGCTGACTCTTGTTCTTTAAATGACGTTATCCCGAGGAGGACACCTAAAGGCGAGCCGTAATAGCCTCATCTTTGGCAAGCTTCTCCGGTTTTTTTCCATAGTTTTTTTCCATAGTTTTTTTCCGTTTTTTTTTTCAGTTTTTTTTCTTTTTGTGCTGACTCTCGTTCTTTAAACGACGCTATCCTGAGGAGGACACCTAAAGGCGAGCCGTAATGGTCTTATCTTCGGCAAGCATCTCCGGTTTTTTCCACTTTTTTTTTTTTTTACGTTGTGCTGACTCTTGTTCTTTAAATGACGTTATCCCGAGGAGGACACTTAAAGGCGACCCGTAATGGCCTCATCTTTGGCAAGCTTCTCCGGTTTTTTTTGTGCTGACTCTTGTTCTTTAAACGACGCTATCCTGAGGAGGGCACCTAAAGGCGAGCCGTAATGGCCTCATCTTCGGCAAGCTCCTTCGGTTTTTTTCCACAGTTTTTTTTCCGGTTTTTTTCCGTTTTTTTTTTTTTTTGTGTGCTGACTCTCGTTCTTTAAACGACGCTATCCTGAGCAGGACACCTAAAGGCGAGCCGTAATTGCCTCATCTTCGGCAAGCTCCTCCGGTTTTTTTTTCCACAGTTTTTTCCCGTTTTTTTTTCAGTTTTTTTTTTTTTTTTTTTTTTTTTTTTTTTTTTTTTTTTTTTTTTTTTTTTTTTTTTTT
>NC_142437.1:56437500-56440000 GCF_059453495.1 Arachis ipaensis | reverse complement strand
TTTTTTCCATAGTTTTTTTCCATAGTTTTTTTCCGTTTTTTTTTTCAGTTTTTTTTCTTTTTGTGCTGACTCTCGTTCTTTAAACGACGCTATCCTGAGGAGGACACCTAAAGGCGAGCCGTAATGGTCTTATCTTCGGCAAGCATCTCCGGTTTTTTCCACTTTTTTTTTTTTTTTACGTTGTGCTGACTCTTGTTCTTTAAATGACGTTATCCCGAGGAGGACACTTAAAGGCGACCCGTAATGGCCTCATCTTTGGCAAGCTTCTCCGGTTTTTTTTGTGCTGACTCTTGTTCTTTAAACGACGCTATCCTGAGGAGGGCACCTAAAGGCGAGCCGTAATGGCCTCATCTTCGGCAAGCTCCTTCGGTTTTTTTCCACAGTTTTTTTTCCGGTTTTTTTCCGTTTTTTTTTTTTTTTGTGTGCTGACTCTCGTTCTTTAAACGACGCTATCCTGAGCAGGACACCTAAAGGCGAGCCGTAATTGCCTCATCTTCGGCAAGCTCCTCCGGTTTTTTTTTCCACAGTTTTTTCCCGTTTTTTTTTCAGTTTTTTTTTTTTTTTTTTTTTTTTTTTTTTTTTTTTTTTTTTTTTTTTTTTTTTTTTTTTTTTTTTTTTTTTTTTTACGTTGTGCTGACTCTCGTTCTTTAAACGTCGCTATCCTGAGGAGGACAGCTAAAGGCGAGCCGTAATGGCCTCATCTTCGGCAAGCTCCTCCGGTTTTTTTGCACAGTTTTTTTCCGGCTTTTTTCCTTTTTTTTCAGTTTTTTTTTTTTTTATTTACGTTGTGCTGACTCTCGTTCTTTAAACGACGCTATCCTGAGGAGGACACCTAAAGGCGAGCCGTAATGGCCTCTTCTTCGGCAAGCTCCTCCGGTTTTTTTTTCCACAGTTTTTTCCCGTTTTTTTTTTCATTTTTTTTTTAATTTTTTTTATTTACATTGTGCTGACTCTTGTTCTTTAAATGACGTTATCCCGAGGAGGACACCTAAAGGCGAGCCGTAATGGCCTCATCTTTGGCAAGCTTCTCCGGGTTTTTTTCCGTTTTTTTTTTCAGTTTTTTTTTTTTTTTGTGCTGACTCTTGTTCTTTAAATGATGTTATCCCGAGGAGGACACCTAAAGGCGAGCCGTAATGGCCTCATCTTTGGCAAGCTTCTCCGGTTTTTTTTCCATAGTTTTTTTTACGTTTTTTCTTCAGTTTTTTTTTCAGTTTTTTTTTTTTTTTTTTTTTTTTTTTTTTTTTTTTTTTTTATACATTGTGCTGACTCTTGTTCTTTAAATGACGTTATCCTGAGGAGGACACCTAAAGGCGAGCCGTAATGGCCTCATCTGTGGCAAGCTTCTCCGGTTTTTTTTCCATAGTTTTTTTCCGTTTTTTTTTTTTTTTTTTTTTTTTTTTTTTTTTTTTTTTTTTTTTTTTTTTTTTTTACATTGTGCTGACTCTTGTTCTTTAAATGATGTTATCCCGAGGAGGATACCTAAAGGCGAGCCGTAATGGCCTCATATTTGGCAAGCTTCTCCGGTTTTTTTTCCATAGTTTTTTTACGTTTTTTCTTCAGTTTTTTTTTTCAGTTTTTTTTTTTTTTTTTTTTTTTTTGTTTTTTTACATTGTGCTGACTCTTGTTCTTTAAATGACGTTATCCCGAGGAGGACACCTAAAGGCGAGCCGTAATGGCCTAATCTTTGGCAAGCTTATTCGGTTTTTTTTCCATAGTTTTTTTCCATAGTTTTTTTCCGTTTTTTCTTCAGTTTTTTTTTTTTTTTTTTATTTTTGTGCTGACTCTCGTTCTTTAAACGACGCTATCCTGAGGAGGACACCTAAAGGCGAGCCGTAATGGCCTCTTCTTCGGCAAGCTCCTCCGGTTTTTTTTTCCACAGTTTTTTCCCGTTTTTTTTTTCATTTTTTTTTTAATTTTTTTATTTACATTGTGCTGACTCTTGTTCTTTAAATGACGTTATCCCGAGGAGGACTCCTAAAGGCGACCCGTAATGGCCTCATCTTTGGCAAGCTTCTCCGGTTTTTTTTGTGCTGACTCTTGTTCTTTAAACGACGCTATCCTGAGGAGGGCACCTAAAGGCGAGCCGTAATGGCCTCATCTTCGGCAAGCTCCTTCGGTTTTTTTCCGTTTTTTTTTTCGTTTTTTTTTTCAGTTTTTTTTTTTTTTTTTTTTGTGCTGACTCTCGTTCTTTAAACGACGCTATCCTGAGGAGCACACCTAAAGGCGAGCCGTAATGGCCTCATCTTCGGCAAGCTCCTCCGGTTTTTTTTCCACAGTTTGTTCCCGTTTTTTTTTCTGTTTTTTTTTTTTTTTTTTTTTTTTTTTTTTTTTTTTTTTTTTTTTTTTTTTTTTTTACGTTGTGCTGACTCTCGTTCTTTAAACGACGCTATCCTGAGGAGGACACCTAAAGGCGAGCCGTAATGGCCTCATCTTCGGCAAGCTCCTCCGGTTTTTTTGCACAGTTTTTTTCCGGCTTTTTTCCATTTTTTTCAGTTTTTTT
>NC_142437.1:56417500-56430000 GCF_059453495.1 Arachis ipaensis | reverse complement strand
TGCTGACTCTCGTTCTTTAAACGACGCTATCCTGAGGAGGACACCTAAAGGCGAGCCGTAATGGCCTCATCTTCGGCAAGCTCCTCCGGTTTTTTTTTCCACAGTTTTTGCCGTTTTTTTTTTTTTTTTTTTTTTTTTTTTTTACATTGTGCTAACTCTTGTTCTTTAAATGATGTTATCCCGAGGAAGACACCTAAAGGCGAGCCGTAATGGCCTCATCTTTGGCAAGCTTCTCCGGTTTTTTTTCCATAGTTTTTTTACTTTTTTTTCAGTTTTTTTTTTTTTTTTTTTTGTGCTGACTCTCGTTCTTTAAACGGCGCTATCCTGAGGAGGACACCTAAAGGCGAGCCGTAATGGCCTTATCTTCGGCAAGCTCCTCAGGTTTTTTCCACTGTTTTTTTGTTTTTTTGTTTTGTTTTTTTTTGTTTTTTTGTTTTTTTTTTTACGTTGTGCTGACTCTTGTTCTTTAAATGACGTTATCCCGAGGAGGACACCTAAAGGCGAGCCGTAATGGCCTCATCTTTGGCAAGCTTCTCCTGTTTTTTTTCCATAGTTTTTTTCCTTTTTTTTTTTCAGTTTTTTTTTTCTGACTCTCGTTCTTTAAACGACGCTATCCTGAGGAAGACACCTAAAGGCGAGCCGTAATGGCCTTATCTTCGGCAAGCTCCTCCGGTTTTATCCACTTTTTTTTTTTTATTTTTTTTTTTTTACGTTGTGCTGACTCTTGTTCTTTAAATGACGTTATCCCGAGGAGGACACCTAAAGGCGAGCCGTAATGGCCTCATCTTTGGCAAGCTTCTCCGGTTTTTTTTCCATAGTTTTTTTACGTTTTTTCTTCAGTTTTTTTTTTCATTTTTTTTTTTACATTGTGCTGACTCTTGTTCTTTAAATGACGTTATCCCGAGGAGGACACCTAAAGGCGAGCCGTAATGGCCTCATCTTTGGCAAGCTTCTCCGGTTTTTTTTCCATAGTTTTTTTCCGTTTTTTCTTCAGTTTTTTTTTTTTTTTACATTGTGCTGACTCTTGTTCTTTAAATGACGTTATCCCGAGGAGGACACCTAAAGGCGAGCCGTAATGGCCTCATCTTTGGCAAGCTTCTCCGGTTTTTTTTCCATAGTTTTTTTCCATAGTTTTTATTTCAGTTTTTTTTTTTTTTTTTTTGTGCTGACTCTCGTTCTTTAAATGACGCTATTCTGAGGAGGACACCTAAAGGCGAGCCGTAATGGCCTTATCTTCGGCAAGCTCCTCCGGTTTTTTCCATTGTTTTTTTTTTTTTTTTTTTTTTTTTTTTTTTTTTTTTTTTTTTTTTTTTTTACGTTGTGCTGACTCTTGTTCTTTAAATGACGTTATCCCGAGGAGGACACCTAAAGGCGAGCCGTAATGGCCTCATCTTTGGCAAGCTTCTCCGGTTTTTTTTCCATAGTTTTTTTCCGTTTTTTTTTCAGTTTTTTTTTTTTTTTTTTTTTTTTACATTGTGCTGACTCTTGTTCTTTAAATGACGTTATCCCGAGGAGGAGACCTAAAGGCGAGCCGTAATAGCCTCATCTTTGGCAAGCTTCTCCGGTTTTTTTTTCCATAGTTTTTTTCCGTTTTTTTTTTCAGTTTTTTTTTTCTTTTTGTGCTGACTCTCGTTCTTTAAACGACGCTATCCTGAGGAGGACACCTAAAGGCGAGCCGTAATGGCCTTATCTTCGGCAAGCTCCTCCGGTTTTTTCCATTGTTTTTTTTTTTTTTTTTTTTTACGTTGTTCTGACTCTTGTTCTTTAAATGACGTTATCCCGAGGAGGATACCTAAAGGCGAGCCGTAATGGCCTCATCTTTGGCAAGCTTCTCCGGTTTTTTTTCCATAGTTTTTTTCCGTTTTTTTTTCAGTTTTTTTTTTTTTTTTTTTACATTGTGCTGACTCTTGTTCTTTAAATGACGTTATCCCGAGGAGGACACCTAAAGGCGAGCCGTAATAGCCTCATCTTTGGCAAGCTTCTCCGGTTTTTTTCCATAGTTTTTTTCCATAGTTTTTTTCCGTTTTTTTTTCAGTTTTTTTTCTTTTTGTGCTGACTCTCGTTCTTTAAACGACGCTATCCTGAGGAGGACACCTAAAGGCGAGCCGTAATGGTCTTATCTTCGGCAAGCATCTCCGGTTTTTTCCACTTTTTTTTTTTTTTTTTACGTTGTGCTGACTCTTGTTCTTTAAATGACGTTATCCCGAGGAGGACACTTAAAGGCGACCCGTAATGGCCTCATCTTTGGCAAGCTTCTCCGGTTTTTTTTGTGCTGACTCTTGTTCTTTAAACGACGCTATCCTGAGGAGGGCACCTAAAGGCGAGCCGTAATGGCCTCATCTTCGGCAAGCTCCTTCGGTTTTTTTCCACAGTTTTTTTTCCGGTTTTTTTCCGTTTTTTTTTTTTTTTTTTTTACATTGTGCTGACTCTTGTTCTTTAAATGACGTTATCCCGAGGAGGACACCTAAAGGCGAGCCGTAATGGCCTCATCTTTGGCAAGCTTCTCCGGTTTTTTTTCCATAGTTTTTTTCCATAGTTTTTTTTTCAGTTTATTTTTTTTTTCCTTATTCTGACAGATTCTTGGCTTGGTGATTGTACTTAACAAATAACAGCTTCATTTGCTTAGTTTTTAGTTAAATAAAATTGACATATGATTGCATTCTAAGTTTGGTGTTGCTATGCAACACAATTTGTTTCCAATCTTTACTGGATACTTGCATTAATTCCAAGTGAAAGTGTCACACTAAGTTTGGTGTGCCACTTATCTTTTATGCAATGTATTGTGCTCACCTTCTTAAGTTTGCAATCACAATGTCTCTGTCTCTTGTGCCTTGATTATTATCTTTAGATTTGCTTGCTTAAAACACATGTGCTACTAACATTTCATTGTATAAGACATTCATGATCCATCTTAGCCCCATAGCCATTGTTCTAATTGTTGCTTGAGGATGAGCAAGCATTCTGAGTTTGGCAAGGGAAAGGGAAGAATAAGAGGAAAATGACAACAATAGAGAAGATGGACTACAAGGTTGTAAAGTTCCTTTTCCTCTCCTTTGTTTCCAGCACTGTATTTTGCATGATTGTCTTTATATTCTCTGTATGCATGTGTGGTATGAATAAGCATAGCTTGAATATTGATTTGTAACATGTTGCCATGCCATTATGACTACCAACTTGAGTTTTGTAAAGCTTAAAGCAGTAAAGTATCATGATCATAAACAAACAAGGCATTAAAGAAGATTTTAGCATGTGCATACAAGTATTGGAAAGCTAGTATGATTAATTGTTGCTCAATTGCATTAGATTTTATTTAATTGAAGTTTTCATCTAGTACTTTTTGTGAAATCTTTTGAACACATGAAAACCTTGAAGAAGCAATTGCAAATAAAGCAAAAAAAAAAAAAGGGAAAGAATGAGAAAGCTGAAGGCTCTGAGTACCAATGGCAATTTATTTGTTAAGTACTTGTGGTGTTTATGTATCAAGCCAAATGCTTGAAAACAAAACACTTAGAAGTCAAGGCTAGGCTCAAGTGCAAAAGCACTCCCTCAAAGCTCAAGGTTCTGAGCATCAATGATTAGAGAGTCAAGAAAAGAAAAGAAAAATGAGCTTAATGAAGTCCTCTAATTAAATGCTTGTGGTGCTTATGTATCAAGTGGTAATACTTGAAAACAAAGCATTTAGAAGTCGTAGCTTTGTTATTAACTCATGGGGCAAAGCACCCAAAAGGAGAAGCTAATAAGAAAAGCAAAAGCTTGTTTCAAGGAAGAAAATATAAGGAAAAGATTTCATAAAATGAGCTAGATAGAAGCATCAATCATTTACATTTCTTTTGTAATTGTAGCATGCATAAAAAACTAGCCTACCATGAACATTGAGTTGCTATTCTTCTTACCTTGAATTGTCACACTTTATTGCATGATTCTTTTCTTGCTTGGGGACAAGCAAGGTTTAAGTTTGGTGTTGTGATGACATGTCAACATGTCATGTTTTTCGATACTTTTTCATACAAGAAATTGATGATTAGTGCTTAAATATTGCATTCTTTTATGCTTAAATGGTATATTTCCTTGATCTTTTAATTTTATAAATTTGGTAGGAAATAAGAAGAAAAAGAAGCAAAGAAGCACAAAATAAGCTAAAAAGGAGAAAAAAAGAGCTTTGGGGCACACTTTGAAGTTGGAGCACACTTTAGAGCCTTAGGCCACGCTTTTAAAAGCGTGGCCCATGACCAAATCAAGGAAGCATGAACAATCAGCACACAAAGCTCAGTTCACTAAGTGAACTTAGCTTTGCCGTACAAGAAAAATGTGTTTGGAGGCAAGAAAATTCGCTAAGTTAAAAGTGGGCGTTTACAGCATGACCATGCCTTCTTCAAAGGGCAATAACTTGAGCTACAGACGTCCAATTAATGTGCTTTCAGTTGCATTGGAAAGCTGACATTCAAAGCTTTCCAACGATGTATCATAGTCCATATTTGGCAGGAAATTGAGGCACGAGTGAAAGGCATCTTTAAGGACTAAAAACAAGCAAAAATAAACCAAAGTGGCTTCACCAAGGCTCGAAGGGGGAGACACAAGGAAAGCAAGGCAAGAGCAAAATAGTGCTCAGTTCACTTTTCTAACTTAGCTTTATCGGGCTCCCACTCAAGAAAATTCAAGGAAAAGGCTCACAAAACTTCTTCCACCAAGAGTTGAACTTGGAACCTTGAAGACAAAAGCAAGGCGCCACAAGGGGAGCTCAGTTGGTTTTTCCAACTGAGCACTATCTCCCCCCTTTCCCCACATTTTGACACGGACCAAAGGCACCAAACAAGCCTTGTGCGCACAATTTTGGCACACAACCAAGGCTGGACGCGCATCAAGTGACACGGACAGCACAACTTGAAAGCTAAGTTGGGTTTTCCAACTGAGCTTTGCCCTGGGAGATACACCATGGTCCAAAATTCAATTAAAAATCAAATTGGATTTAATTCTTCACCAATTGAACCAAGGCCAACCAAACCCATTTCTCCTCAGATCCAAAGCAAGCAAAGCCCACATCATCACTCAAAGGCACAAGAACAAGCTAGAATTAGGATTTTCATTTAATTTGTTTTTCATTTCAATTTCATTTTATTTTTGTAAAAGCCTATATAAAGGCATCATTCCCATTTTCAAGGGGGAGCTGAATTGTATGGAGGCTAGCTCCAATAGGGAGTTGTGCACTCTTTAGTTTTCATTTTGCTTTCTCTCTTAGTTTTCTTTTCTGTTTTGAAATTTTGGATTGAGATTGGAAGGAATTCTGTTTTCATTCTCCATCTGCAACTTCCCTTGTTCTTCTTCTGCAGTTTACTTTTCCATTTTCATTTTGCTATTGTTCTTGTTGGATCAAGGAAGGATTAGAGATCTAGACTTGTTTTCTAGTCTCCTCCACCCCTGAGATCTTCAACACCCTTTCAAATTGCTGCAAATTAAGCATTGCTTTTCTGTTTTTAATCTTTCAAGCATTTTTACTTTCTGTTGCATTGCTTCCAATTTACATTTCCTGCAATTGCTCTAAGTTTTAACTCACTACAATTTTGCTTCTCTGTTTACATTGCTCCCAGCACCCAGTCCCTTTTATTCTTCCTGCAATTTAGATTTCCAGTTGCTTGAATTACTGCTTCTATTTTACTTTTCATGCAAGTTAATTCTTCTGTAATTGTTCTAAGTTACTGATTTACTGCTTTCATTTAAATTCCTTGCACCCAATCCCCTTTACATTTTATGCAATTTACATCTCTTGTCATTTAAGTTTCTGCAATTTACATTTCTTACACTTTAAGATTTCGCTCATTTGCTTTCTGCAACTTTAAATTCTTGTCAATTTACTTTCTGTTGGCTACATTTCAACCAATTTCACTTCAATGTTAGCTTGACTAAACTAATCACCCACTAAAGTTGCTTGATCCATCAATCCCTGTGGGATCGACCTCACTCTAAGTGAGTTTTACTACTTGATACGACCCGGTACACTTGCCGGTGAGTTTTTGGTGTTTTGGAAAATTCAGTTTTCCACAAAAATACCATCAAGTTTTTGGCGCCGTTGCCGGGGATTGATTTAGATCAACAATGATTAAGTGGGTGAGAAGTCTAGATCAAGCATTTTCTTTATTTTTGTTCTCTGTTCTAAGTTGAAACCAAGGTGTTTGAGTTATTGCCTCACTAAGAAATTCATCTCTGAGATATGAATTTCAATTTTCCTTGGTGTTGTGTTTTTCAAAATTCAAATGGAGTTCAACTCATCTTATGATCAAACAAATTTTATGGGATATTACCCACCATCACCAATCTCTAATGGTGGCTGGGAATATCACCAAGAGAATACACATTCTGAGCACTCCAATTCATGGAGATTTGCTTCAGAGACACAAGATGAGCAAGAAAATCATATGGGATATCTTCCTCCACCACAAAATGATGCAAGTTGCTATTCTAATGATGGCTGGGGGAAGCAAAACCAGAAAACAGTTGAGAGCCCATATTCCACTTATCAAGAGCCATCTTCACTCGAACGTACTATCAATTCACTTATACAAAATTTTCCAACCTCACCTTCTAGTTCTTCATTTGAAAATTCTTCATCACTGGACTTTGTCTCCACACAAAATCCTTGCCAAAACTCACCACCCACACAAATTTCCATGAACCAAGGCCTCTCAAAGCTTGAGTCCATGCTCAAAAGACTTGCGGAGGAGAAAGAGAAATACCAGAAAGAACAAGAGAACTCCCTCAAAAGCATGGAAGCGCAATTAAGCCAACTGGTGAGTGCAATGAAGAAGAAGGAAAAACAAGAGGAAGAGGCTACTGAGTCAAGTGAATTTTTAGTGAAAAAGAAAGAGGTGGTGAAAATAGTTGAAAACGAAACTGCACTTGAGGTGACAAAAGAACCTGAACACTCACAACCTCCTCAAACCCCCCTGGACCAAAAAGTTTCAACAATTGAATCTGAAATTAAAAGATATGAAGAGGAGATGAAGAAATGTTGGGAAGATCAACAAACCTCCTCTATGAAAGAGCTATTAAAACAAATGTTGAGTGTAAAAGAGGAAGTGGAGGAGCAAGAAAGTGAGGAAGTCATTCCAAACTCAAGTGAGGCAGAGAAGTACATGAAGGAGGAGTTCATGGAACCACCAGTTCAAAAGGCTCTGGATGAATACAAAACTCCAATAATCACACAGCAACCAAGATTTGGATTCAAAGAAGTGAAGGCAACTAGCAAGAGCACCAATCCTGTCCCTTATCCAGCAAGCAAGATCAATCAAGCCAATTGCAAAAGAAAGCTTGCTGAGGAAAGGCCAAGACAAGGGATAGTAGCTGAATCTTCTCCTCCCTTGAGGTCATTCCTCTTAACAAACTGGAAAAAGAGGAAGAAAGTGAAGAACAACATGTCAAGCTAATGACACTAAAAGAGCACTTGTTGGGAGGTAACCCAACCGTAGGTAACATTTCTTCTCTGCTTTGTTTTCTTTCTTTGCTTTGTTTAAATTCAATAAATTGGCATATGGTTACATTCTAAGTTTGGTGTTGCCATGCAACACATTGTTTTCAATCTTTTTGGATGATTGCATCAAATCAAAAATGAAAGTGACACACCAAGATTCTAAGTTTGGTGTGCCACTTATTTTCTATGCAATTCATTCAAGCAACACTACTTGTCTGCATAATCATAATGCCTCTGCAGTTTTATTTTTCTCTTTTGATTTGACACTTTTTCATTCTACTTGCTTTAGTCATTTTTCTATTTTTAAATATTTTCCTCTAGTTTGCTTGTTAACTGTCGTTGTTAGTACATCACCAAGAGATCCTTATTCTGACAGATTCTTGGCTTGGTGATTGTACTTAACAAATAACAGCTTCATTTGCTTAGTTTTTAGTTAAATAAAATTGACATATGATTGCATTCTAAGTTTGGTGTTGCTATGCAACACAATTTGTTTCCAATCTTTACTGGATACTTGCATTAATTCCAAGTGAAAGTGTCACACTAAGTTTGGTGTGCCACTTATCTTTTATGCAATGTATTGTGCTCACCTTCTTAAGTTTGCAATCACAATGTCTCTGTCTCTTGTGCCTTGATTATTATCTTTAGATTTGCTTGCTTAAAACACATGTGCTACTAACATTTCATTGTATAAGACATTCATGATCCATCTTAGCCCCATAGCCATTGTTCTAATTGTTGCTTGAGGATAAGCAAGCATTCTGAGTTTGGCAAGGGAAAGGGAAGAATAAGAGGAAAATGACAACAATAGAGAAGATGGACTACAAGGTTGTAAAGTTCCTTTTCCTCTCCTTTGTTTCCAGCACTGTATTTTGCATGATTGTCTTTATATTCTCTGTATGCATGTGTGGTATGAATAAGCATAGCTTGAATATTGATTTGTAACATGTTGCCATGCCATTATGACTACCAACTTGAGTTTTGTAAAGCTTAAAGCAGTAAAGTATCATGATCATAAACAAACAAGGCATTAAAGAAGATTTTAGCATGTGCATACAAGTATTGGAAAGCTAGTATGATTAATTGTTGCTCAATTGCATTAGATTTTATTTAATTGAAGTTTTCATCTAGTACTTTTTGTGAAATATTTTGAACACATGAAAACCTTGAAGAAGCAATTGCAAATAAAGCAAAAAAAAAAAAAGGGAAAGAATGAGAAAGCTGAAGGCTCTGAGTACCAATGGCAATTTATTTGTTAAGTACTTGTGGTGTTTATGTATCAAGCCAAATGCTTGAAAACAAAACACTTAGAAGTCAAGGCTAGGCTCAAGTGCAAAAGCACTCCCTCAAAGCTCAAGGTTCTGAGCATCAATGATTAGAGAGTCAAGAAAAGAAAAGAAAAATGAGCTTAATGAAGTCCTCTAATTAAATGCTTGTGGTGCTTATGTATCAAGTGGTAATACTTGAAAACAAAGCATTTAGAAGTCGTAGCTTTGTTATTAACTCATGGGGCAAAGCACCCAAAAGGAGAAGCTAATAAGAAAAGCAAAAGCTTGTTTCAAGGAAGAAAATATAAGGAAAAGATTTCATAAAATGAGCTAGATAGAAGCATCAATCATTTACATTTCTTTTGTAATTGTAGCATGCATAAAAAACTAGCCTACCATGAACATTGAGTTGCTATTCTTCTTACCTTGAATTGTCACACTTTATTGCATGATTCTTTTCTTGCTTGGGGACAAGCAAGGTTTAAGTTTGGTGTTGTGATGACATGTCAACATGTCATGTTTTTCGATACTTTTTCATACAAGAAATTGATGATTAGTGCTTAAATATTGCATTCTTTTATGCTTAAATGGTATATTTCCTTGATCTTTTAATTTTATAAATTTGGTAGGAAATAAGAAGAAAAAGAAGCAAAGAAGCACAAAATAAGCTAAAAAGGAGAAAAAAAGAGCTTTGGGGCACACTTTGAAGTTGGAGCACACTTTAGAGCCTTAGGCCACGCTTTTAAAAGCGTGGCCCATGACCAAATCAAGGAAGCATGAACAATCAGCACACAAAGCTCAGTTCACTAAGTGAACTTAGCTTTGCCGTACAAGAAAAATGTGTTTGGAGGCAAGAAAATTCGCTAAGTTAAAAGTGGGCGTTTACAGCATGACCATGCCTTCTTCAAAGGGCAATAACTTGAGCTACAGACGTCCAATTAATGTGCTTTCAGTTGCATTGGAAAGCTGACATTCAAAGCTTTCCAACGATGTATCATAGTCCATATTTGGCAGGAAATTGAGGCACGAGTGAAAGGCATCTTTAAGGACTAAAAACAAGCAAAAATAAACCAAAGTGGCTTCACCAAGGCTCGAAGGGGGAGACACAAGGAAAGCAAGGCAAGAGCAAAATAGTGCTCAGTTCACTTTTCTAACTTAGCTTTATCGGGCTCCCACTCAAGAAAATTCAAGGAAAAGGCTCACAAAACTTCTTCCACCAAGAGTTGAACTTGGAACCTTGAAGACAAAAGCAAGGCGCCACAAGGGGAGCTCAGTTGGTTTTTCCAACTGAGCACTATCTCCCCCCTTTCCCCACATTTTGACACGGACCAAAGGCACCAAACAAGCCTTGTGCGCACAATTTTGGCACACAACCAAGGCTGGACGCGCATCAAGTGACACGGACAGCACAACTTGAAAGCTAAGTTGGGTTTTCCAACTGAGCTTTGCCCTGGGAGATACACCATGGTCCAAAATTCAATTAAAAATCAAATTGGATTTAATTCTTCACCAATTGAACCAAGGCCAACCAAACCCATTTCTCCTCAGATCCAAAGCAAGCAAAGCCCACATCATCACTCAAAGGCACAAGAACAAGCTAGAATTAGGATTTTCATTTAATTTGTTTTTCATTTCAATTTCATTTTATTTTTGTAAAAGCCTATATAAAGGCATCATTCCCATTTTCAAGGGGGAGCTGAATTGTATGGAGGCTAGCTCCAATAGGGAGTTGTGCACTCTTTAGTTTTCATTTTGCTTTCTCTCTTAGTTTTCTTTTCTGTTTTGAAATTTTGGATTGAGATTGGAAGGAATTCTGTTTTCATTCTCCATCTGCAACTTCCCTTGTTCTTCTTCTGCAGTTTACTTTTCCATTTTCATTTTGCTATTGTTCTTGTTGGATCAAGGAAGGATTAGAGATCTAGACTTGTTTTCTAGTCTCCTCCACCCCTGAGATCTTCAACACCCTTTCAAATTGCTGCAAATTAAGCATTGCTTTTCTGTTTTTAATCTTTCAAGCATTTTTACTTTCTGTTGCATTGCTTCCAATTTACATTTCCTGCAATTGCTCTAAGTTTTAACTCACTACAATTTTGCTTCTCTGTTTACATTGCTCCCAGCACCCAGTCCCTTTTATTCTTCCTGCAATTTAGATTTCCAGTTGCTTGAATTACTGCTTCTATTTTACTTTTCATGCAAGTTAATTCTTCTGTAATTGTTCTAAGTTACTGATTTACTGCTTTCATTTAAATTCCTTGCACCCAATCCCCTTTACATTTTATGCAATTTACATCTCTTGTCATTTAAGTTTCTGCAATTTACATTTCTTACACTTTAAGATTTCGCTCATTTGCTTTCTGCAACTTTAAATTCTTGTCAATTTACTTTCTGTTGGCTACATTTCAACCAATTTCACTTCAATGTTAGCTTGACTAAACTAATCACCCACTAAAGTTGCTTGATCCATCAATCCCTGTGGGATCGACCTCACTCTAAGTGAGTTTTACTACTTGATACGACCCGGTACACTTGCCGGTGAGTTTTTGGTGTTTTGGAAAATTCAGTTTTCCACAAAAATACCATCAAGTTTTTGTCTCTATTTACATCAAACTAACTCCTATTTATACACTTTCTATTCTTGGATTTTGGAATTTGGGTGGGCTTTTGATTTGGTGAAGAAATGAATTAAATTGGATTTTTAATCCAATTCCTAGCCCAATTTGCACCTCCAGGGGAAAGCTCAGTTGGAAAATCCAACTTAGCTTTCAAGCATGCTCTATCCGTGTCAAGTGTGGTGTGCAAGCCTTCCTTGGTGTGCCAAAGTGTGAAAGTTCAATGCTCAGTTGGAAAAACCAACTGAGCTTTCCTTGTGTTGAGCTTTGTTGCGCCAATTTGGTGCTGCCCGTGTCATGATGCGCATGGTTTCCTTCTTGGTGCGCCAAAATGTGGGGAAGGATGGGAGAAGCAATGCTAAGTTGGAATTTCCAACTTAGCTTCCCTTGTAGCGCCTTTGCTTGTGGCCTCAAGGTCCCAGGTTCAACACTTGGTGGAGGAAGTGGAGGAAATCTTTGGAGCTAATTTCCTTGGATGAGTGGGCACTCCTCCTTAAGTTTCCAAGAATACCCAAGTTCGAAACTTGGAGGAAGCAATAAAGCTATTTTCCTTGTATTTCCTTGCAAGCTTGGTGGCACTCCTTCCTTATGTTTCAAAGAATACCCAAGTTCAAGTCCTGGAGGAAGCATTCTAGCTATTTATTCTCAAATTCCCTTGCAAGGAGTAGCGTGTGGTTCCAAGTTCGAACCATGGAGGATGCATTTTGGCTATTTCTTCTTGAATTCTTTTGTGAGGAACGTTCCTTGCCTTCTCCTTGGTCCTTGGTTCGAATCTTGGTGGCTTCACTCATGGAATTTCATCTTGAATTAATTTGAAGAGGTCCCCGATAAAGTTAACTTAGTTAACTTAGCTTTGCACCCATTCCTTGCTTTCTTTAGTGCTAAGTTAACTATTTTAACTTAGCTTTGTAGCTTCCTTCTCCTTCCATCCCTTGTGAAGCTCAGTTAGCTTTTTCAACTTAGCTTTCCTTTCTTCCTCAATGTGGTTATGCTTTTCCTTCCCTTTGGACACGCTTCTTGCTTCCTTGGGCACGTTTTCTTTCCTTTGGGCACACTTCTTGTGCCACGCTTTTCTTCTTTTCTTCTTTCTTCACCTACAATTAACCAAATCAACCAATCAAAGTATCACTAAATTCACAAGGTTTATAAATCATTAAAATT
>NC_142437.1:56407500-56410000 GCF_059453495.1 Arachis ipaensis | reverse complement strand
TTTTTTTTTTACGTTGTGCTTACTCTTGTTCTTTAAATGACGTTATCCCGAGGAGGACACTTAAAGGCGACCCGTAATGGCCTCATCTTTGGTAAGCTTCTCCGGTTTTTTTTGTGCTGACTCTTGTTCTTTAAACGACGCTATCCTGAGGAGGGCACCTAAAGGCGAGCTGTAATGGCCTCATCTTCGGCAAGCTCCTCCGGTTTTTTTCCACAGTTTTTTTCCGGTTTTTTTCCGTTTTTTTTCAGTTTTTTTTTTTTTTGTGCTGACTCTCGTTCTTTAAACGACGCTATCCTGACGAGGACACCTAAAGGCGAGCCGTAATGGCCTCATCTTCGGCAAGCTCCTCCGGTTTTTTTTTTCCACAGTTTTTTTTTTTTTTTTTTTACGTTGTGCTGACTCTCGTTCTTTAAACGACGCTATCCTGAGGAGGACACCTAAAGGCGAGCCGTAATGGCCTCATCTTCGGCAAGCTCCTCCGGTTTTTTTTCCACAGTTTTTTTTTTTTTTTACATTGTGCTGACTCTTGTTCTTTAAATGACGTTATCCCGAGGAGGACACCTAAAGGCGAGCCGTAATGGCCTCATCTTTGGCAAGCTTCTCCGGTTTTTTTTCCATAGTTTTTTTCCTTTTTTTTCAGTTTTTTTTTTTTTTTTTTTTTTGTGCTGACTCTCGTTCTTTAAACGACGCTATCCTGAGGAAGACACCTAAAGGCGAGCCGTAATGGCCTTATCTTCGGCAAGCTCCTCAAGTTTTTTCCACTTTTTTTTTTTTTTTGCTCACTCTCGTTCTTTAAACGACGCTATCCAGAGGAGGACACCTAAAGGCGAGCCGTAATGGCCTTATCTTCGGCAAGCTCCTCAGGTTTTTTCCACTTTTTTTTTTTTTGCTCACTCTCGTTCTTTAAACGACGCTATCCAGAGGAGGACACCTAAAGGCGAGCCGTAATGGCCTTATCTTCGGCAAGCTCCTCCGGTTTTATCCACTATTTTTTTTTTTTTACGTTGTGCTGACTTTTGTTCTTTAAATGACGTTATCCCGAGGAGGACACTTAAAGGCGACCCGTAATGGCCTCATCTTTGGCAAGCTTCTCCGGTTTTTTTTGTGCTGACTCTTGTTCTTTAAACGACGCTATCCTGAGGAGGGCACCTAAAGGCGAGCTGTAATGGCCTCATCTTCGGCAAGCTCCTCCGGTTTTTTCCACAGTTTTTTTCCGGTTTTTTTCCGTTTTTTTTAAGGATTTTTTTTTTGTGCTGACTCTCGTTCTTTAAACGACGCTATCCTGACGAGGACACCTAAAGGCGAGCCGTAATGGCCTCATTTTCGGCAAGCTCCTCCGGTTTTTTTTTCCACAGTTTTTTTTTTTTTTTTTTTTTTACGTTGTGCTGACTCTCGTTCTTTAAACGACGCTATCCTGAGGAGGACACCTAAAGGCGAGCCGTAATAGCCTCATCTTCGCAAAGCTCCTCCGGTTTTTTTTGCACAGTTTTTTTCCGGCTTTTTTCCGTTTTTTTTCAGTTTTTTTTTTTTTTTTTTTTTTTACGTTGTGCTGACTCTCGTTCTTTAAACGACGCTATCCTGAGGAGGACACCTAAAGGCGAGCCGTAATGGCCTCTTCTTCGGCAAGCTCCTCCGGTTTTTTTTTCCACAGTGTTTTCCCTTTTTTTTTTTTTTTTACATTGTGCTGACTCTCGTTCTTTAAACGACGCTATCCTGAGGAGGACACCTAAAGGCGAGCCGTAATGGCCTCATCTTCGGCAAGCTCCTCCGGTTTTTTTTTTCCACAGTTTTTGCCGTTTTTTTTTTTTTTTTTTTTTTTTTACATTGTGCTAACTCTTGTTCTTTAAATGATGTTATCCCGAGGAAGACACCTAAAGGCGAGCCGTAATGTCCTCATCTTTGGCAAGCTTCTCCGGTTTTTTTTCCATAGTTTTTTTCCTTTTTTTTTCAGTTTTTTTTTTTTTGTGCTAACTCTCGTTCTTTAAACGACGCTATCCTGAGGAGGACACCTAAAGGCGAGCCGTAATGGCCTTATCTTCGGCAAGCTCCTCAGGTTTTTTCCACTGTTTTTTTGTTTTTTTGTTTTGTTTTTTTTTGTTTTTTTGTTTTTTTTTTTTTACGTTGTGCTGACTCTTGTTCTTTAAATGACGTTATCCCGAGGAGGACACCTAAAGGCGACCCGTAATGGCCTCATCTTTCGCAAGCTTCTCCGGTTTTTTTTCCATAGTTTTTTTCCGCTTTTTTTTTTTTTTTTTTTTTTTTTTTTTTTTTACGTTGTGCTGACTCTCGTTCTTTAAACGACGCTATCCTGAGGAGGGCACCTAAAGGCGAGCCGTAATGGCCTCATCTTCGGCAAGCTCCTCCGGTTTTTTTCCACAGTTTTTTCCTGTTTTTCTCCGGTTTTTTTTCCATAGTTTTTTTCCGTTTTTTCTTCAAATTTTTTTTTCAGTTTTTTTTTTTTTTTTTTTTTTTAACATTGTGCTGACTCTTGTTCTTTAAA
>NC_142437.1:56387500-56395000 GCF_059453495.1 Arachis ipaensis | reverse complement strand
CTATCCTGACGAGGACACCTAAAGGCGAGCCGTAATGGCCTCATCTTCGGCAAGCTCCTCCGGTTTTTTTTTCCACAGTTTTTTCCCGTTTTTTTTCAGTTTTTTTTTTTTATTACATTGTGCTAACTCTTGTTCTTTAAATGACGTTATCCCGAGGAGGACACATAAAGGCGAGCCGTAATGGCCTCATCTTTGGCAAGCTTCTCCGGTTTTTTTTCCATAGTTTTTTTTCCGTTTTTTCTTCAGTTTTTTTTTTAAGTTTTTTTTTTTTTTTTTTTTTTTTTTTTTTTTTTTTTTTTTTTTTTTTTTACGTTGTGCTGACTCTCGTTCTTTAAACGACGCTATCCTGAGGAGGACACCTAAAGGCGAGCCATAATGGCCTCATCTTCGGCAAGCTCCTCCGGTTTTTTTTTCCACAGTTTTTCCCGTTCTTTTTTTTTTTTTTTTTTTTTTACATTGTGCTAACTCATGTTCTTTAAATGATGTTATCCCGAGGAAGACACCTAAAGGTGAGCCGTAATGGCCTCATCTTTGGCAAGCTTCTCCGGTTTTTTTTCCATAGTTTTTTTCCGTTTTTTCTTCAGTTTTTTTTTCAGTTTTTTTTTTTTTTTTTTTTTTTTTTTTTTTTTTTTTTTTTTACATTGTGCTGACTCTTGTTCTTTAAATGACGTTATCCCGAGGAGGACACCTAAAGGCGAGCCGTAATGGCCTCATCTTTGGCAAGCTTCTCCGGTTTTTTTTCCACAGTTTTTTCCTGTTTCTTTCCGTTTTTTTTTCAGTTTTTTTTTTTTTTATTACATTGTGCTGACTCTTGTTCTTTAAATGACGTTATCCCGAGGAGGACACCTAAAGGCGAGCCGTAATGGCCTCATCTTTGGCAAGCTTCTCCGGTTTTTTTTCCATAGTTTTTTTCCTTTTTTTTTTCAGTTTTTTTTTTTTTCTGACTCTCGTTCTTTAAACGACGCTATCCTGAGGAAGACACCTAAAGGCGAGCCGTAATGGCCTTATCTTCGGCAAGCTCCTCCGGTTTTTTCCATTGTTTTTTTTTTTTTATTACGTTGTGCTGACTCTTGTTCTTTAAATGACGTTATCCCGAGGAGGACACCTAAAGGCGAGCCGTAATGGCCTCATCTTTGGCAAGCTTCTCCGGTTTTTTTTCCACAGTTTTTTCCTGTTTTTTTCCGTTTTTTTTTTCAGTTTTTTTTTTTTTTTTATTACATTGTGCTGACTCTTGTTCTTTAAATGACGTTATCCCGAGGAGGACACCTAAAGGCGAGCCGTAATGGCCTCATCTTTGGCAAGCTTCTCCGGTTTTTTTTCCATAGTTTTTTTCCTTTTTTTTTTCAGTTTTTTTTTTTCTGACTCTCGTTCTTTAAACGACGCTATCCTGAGGAAGACACCTAAAGGCGAGCCGTAATGGCCTTATCTTCGGCAAGCTCCTCCGGTTTTTTCCATTGTTTTTTTTTTTTTTTTATTACGTTGTGCTGACTCTTGTTCTTTAAATGACGTTATCCCGAGGAGGACACCTAAAGGCGACCCGTAATGGCCTCATCTTTGGCAAGCTTCTCCGGTTTTTTTTCCATAGTTTTTTTCCGTTTTTTTTTTCAGTTTTTTTTTTCTTTTTGTGCTGACTCTCGTTGTTTAAACGACGCTATCCTGAGGAGGACACCTAAAGGCGAGCCGTAATGGCCTTATCTTCGGCAAGCTTCTCCGGTTTTTTCCACTTTTTTTTTTTTTTTTTACGTTGTGCTTACTCTTGTTCTTTAAAAGACGTTATCCCGAGGAGGACACTTAAAGGCGACCCGTAATGGCCTCATCTTTGGCAAGCTTCTCCGGTTTTTTTTGTGCTGACTCTTGTTCTTTAAACGACGCTATCCTGAGGAGGGCACCTAAAGGCGAGCCGTAATGGCCTCATCTTCGGCAAGCTCCTCCGGTTTTTTTCCACAGTTTTTTTCCGGTTTTTTTCCGTTTTTTTTCAGTTTTTTTTTTTTTTTTTTTGCTGACTCTCGTTCTTTAAACGACGCTATCCTGACGAGGACACCTAAAGGCGAGCCGTAATGGCCTCATCTTCGGCAAGCTCCTCCGATTTTTTTTTCCACAGTTTTTTTTTTTTTTTACATTGTGCTGACTCTTGTTCTTTAAATGACGTTATCCCGAGGAGGACACCTAAAGGCGACCCGTAATGGCCTCATCTTTGGCAAGCTTCTCCGGTTTTTTTTCCATAGTTTTTTTCCGTTTTTTTTTTCAGTTTTTTTTTCCTTTTTGTGCTGACTCTCGTTCTTTAAACGACGCTATCCTGAGGAGGACACCTAAAGGCGAGCCGTAATGGCCTTATCTTCGGCAAGCTTCTCCGGTTTTTTCCATTTTTTTTTTTACGTTGTGCTTACTCTTGTTCTTTAAATGACGTTATCCCGAGGAGGACACTTAAAGGCGACCCGTAATGGCCTCATCTTTGGCAAGCTTCTCCGGTTTTTTTTGTGCTGACTCTTGTTCTTTAAACGACGCTATCCTGAGGAGGGCACCTAAAGGCGAGCTGTAATGGCCTCATCTTCGGCAAGCTCCTCCGGTTTTTTTCCACAGTTTTTTTCCGGTTTTTTTCCATTTTTTTTCAGTTTTTTTTTTTTTGTGCTGACTCTCGTTCTTTAAACGACGCTATCCTGACGAGGACACCTAAAGGCGAGCCGTAATGGCCTCATCTTCGGCAAGCTCCTCCGGTTTTTTTTGCACAGTTTTTTTCCGGCTTTTTTCCGTTTTTTTTCAGTCTTTTTTTTTTTTTTTTTTTTTTTTTAACGTTGTGCTGACTCTCGTTCTTTAAACGACGCTATCCTGAGGAGGACACCTAAAGGCGAGCCGTAATGGCCTCTTCTTCGGCAAGCTCCTCCGGTTTTTTTTTCCACAGTTTTTTCCCTTTTTTTTTATTTTTTATTTTTTTTTACATTGTGCTGACTCTCGTTCTTTAAACGACGCTATCCTGAGGAGGACACCTAAAGGCGAGCCGTAATGGCCTCATCTTCGGCAAGCTCCTCCGGTTTTTTTTTCCAAAGTTTTTCCCGTTTTTTTTTTTTTTTTACATTGTGCTAACTCTTGTTCTTTAAATGATGTTATCCCGAGGAAGACACCTAAAGGCGAGCCGTAATGGCCTCATCTTTGGCAAGCTTCTCCGGTTTTTTTTCCATAGTTTTTTTCCGTTTTTTCTTCAAATTTTTTTTTCAGTTTTTTTTTTTTTTTTTTTTTTTTTTTTTTTTTTTTTTTTAACATTGTGCTGACTCTTGTTCTTTAAATGACGTTATCCCGAGGAGGACACCTAAAGGCGAGCCGTAATGGCCTCATCTTTGGCAAGCTTCTCCGGTTTTTTTTCCATAGTTTTTTTCCTTTTTTTTTTTCAGTTTTTTTTTTTCTGACTCTCGTTCTTTAAACGACGCTATCCTGAGGAAGACACCTAAAGGCGAGCCGTAATGGCCTTATCTTCGGCAAGCTCCTCCGGTTTTTTCCATTGTTTTTTTTTTTTTTTTATTACGTTGTGCTGACTCTTGTTCTTTAAATGACGTTATCCCGAGGAGGACACCTAAAGGCGACCCGTAATGGCCTCATCTTTGGCAAGCTTCTCCGGTTTTTTTTCCATAGTTTTTTTCCGTTTTTTTTTTCAGTTTTTTTTTTCTTTTTGTGCTGACTCTCGTTCTTTAAACGACGCTATCCTGAGGAGGACACCTAAAGGCGAGCCGTAATGGCCTTATCTTCGGCAAGCTTCTCCGGTTTTTTCCACTTTTTTTTTTTTTTTACGTTGTGCTTACTCTTGTTCTTTAAAAGACGTTATCCCGAGGAGGACACTTAAAGGCGACCCGTAATGGCCTCATCTTTGGCAAGCTTCTCCGGTTTTTTTTGTGCTGACTCTTGTTCTTTAAACGACGCTATCCTGAGGAGGGCACCTAAAGGCGAGCCGTAATGGCCTCATCTTCGGCAAGCTCCTCCGGTTTTTTTCCACAGTTTTTTTCCGGTTTTTTTTCGTTTTTTTTCAGTTTTTTTTTTTTTTGCTGACTCTCGTTCTTTAAACGACGCTATCCTGACGAGGACACCTAAAGGCGAGCCGTAATGGCCTCATCTTCGGCAAGCTCCTCCGATTTTTTTTTCCACAGTTTTTTTTTTTTTTACATTGTGCTGACTCTTGTTCTTTAAATGACGTTATCCCGAGGAGGACACCTAAAGGCGAGCCGTAATGGCCTCATCTTTGGCAAGCTTCTCCGGTTTTTTTTCCATAGTTTTTTTCCATAGTTTTTTTCCTTTTTTTTCAGTTTTTTTTTTTTTTTTTTTTTTTTGTGTGCTGACTCTCGTTCTTTAAACGACGCTATCCTGAGGAAGACACCTAAAGGCGAGCCGTAATGGCCTTATCTTCGGCAAGCTCCTCAAGTTTTTTCCACTTTTTTTTTTTTTTGCTCACTCTCGTTCTTTAAACGACGCTATCCAGAGGAGGACACCTAAAGGCGAGCCGTAATGGCCTTATCTTCGGCAAGCTCCTCCGGTTTTATCCACTGTTTTATTTTTTTTTTTTTTTTTTTTTTTTTACGTTGTGCTGACTTTTGTTCTTTAAATGACGTTATCCCGAGGAGGACACTTAAAGGCGACCCGTAATGGCCTCATCTTTGGCAAGCTTCTCCGGTTTTTTTTGTGCTGACTCTTGTTCTTTAAACGACGCTATCCTGAGGAGGGCACCTAAAGGCGAGCTGTAATGGCCTCATCTTCGGCAAGCTCCTCCGGTTTTTTCCACAGTTTTTTTCCGGTTTTTTTCCGTTTTTTTTAAGGATTTTTTTTTTGTGCTGACTCTCGTTCTTTAAACGACGCTATCCTGACGAGGACACCTAAAGGCGAGCCGTAATGGCCTCATTTTCGGCAAGCTCCTCCGGTTTTTTTTTCCACAGTTTTTTTTTTTTTTTTTTTTTACGTTGTGCTGACTCTCGTTCTTTAAACGACGCTATCCTGAGGAGGACACCTAAAGGCGAGCCGTAATAGCCTCATCTTCGCAAAGCTCCTCCGGTTTTTTTTGCACAGTTTTTTTCCGGCTTTTTTCCGTTTTTTTTTCAGTTTTTTTTTTTTTTTTTTTTTTTTTTTTTTTACGTTGTGCTGACTCTCGTTCTTTAAACGACGCTATCCTGAGGAGGACACCTAAAGGCGAGCCGTAATGGCCTCTTCTTCGGCAAGCTCCTCCGGTTTTTTTTTCCACAGTTTTTTCCCTTTTTTTTTTTTTTTTTACATTGTGCTGACTCTCGTTCTTTAAACGACGCTATCCTGAGGAGGACACCTAAAGGCGAGCCGTAATGGCCTCATCTTCGGCAAGCTCCTCCGGTTTTTTTTTCCACAGTTTTTGCCGTTTTTTTTTTTGTTTTTTTTTACATTGTGCTAACTCTTGTTCTTTAAATGATGTTATCCCGAGGAAGACACCTAAAGGCGAGCCGTAATGGCCTCATCTTTGGCAAGCTTCTCCGGTTTTTTTTCCATAGTTTTTTTCCTTTTTTTTTCAGTTTTTTTTTTTTTTGTGCTGACTCTCGTTCTTTAAACGACGCTATCCTGAGGAGGACACCTAAAGGCGAGCCGTAATGGCCTTATCTTCGGCAAGCTCCTCAGGTTTTTTCCACTGTTTTTTTGTTTTGTTTTTTTTTGTTTTTTTGTTTTTTTGTTTTTTTACGTTTTGCTGACTCTTGTTCTTTAAATGACGTTATCCCGAGGAGGACACCTAAAGGCGACCCGTAATGGCCTCATCTTTCGCAAGCTTCTCCGGTTTTTTTTCCATAGTTTTTTTCCGCTTTTTTTTTTTTTTTTTTTTTTTTTTTTTTTTTTTTACGTTGTGCTGACTCTCGTTCTTTAAACGACGCTATCCTGAGGAGGGCACCTAAAGGCGAGCCGTAATGGCCTCATCTTCGGCAAGCTACTCCGGTTTTTTTCCACAGTTTTTTCCTGTTTTTCTCCGGTTTTTTTTCCATAGTTTTTTTCCGTTTTTTCTTCAAATTTTTTTTTCAGTTTTTTTTTTTTTTTTTTTTTTTTTTTTTTTTTTTAACATTGTGCTGACTCTTGTTCTTTAAATGACGTTATCCCGAGGAGGACACCTAAAGGCGAGCCGTAATGGCCTCATCTTTGGCAAGCTTCTCCGGTTTTTTTTCCATAGTTTTTTTCCTTTTTTTTTTCAGTTTTTTTTTTTCTGACTCTCGTTCTTTAAACGACGCTATCCTGAGGAAGACACCTAAAGGCGAGCCGTAATGGCCTTATCTTCGGCAAGCTCCTCCGGTTTTTTCCACTGTTTTTTTTTTTTTTTTTTTTTTACGTTGTGCTTACTCTTGTTCTTTAAAAGACGTTATCCCGAGGAGGACACTTAAAGGCGACCCGTAATGGCCTCATCTTTGGCAAGCTTCTCCGGTTTTTTTTGTGCTGACTCTTGTTCTTTAAACGACGCTATCCTGAGGAGGGCACCTAAAGGCGAGCCGTAATGGCCTCATCTTCGGCAAGCTCCTCCGGTTTTTTTCCACAGTTTTTTTCCGGTTTTTTTCCGTTTTTTTTCAGTTTATTTTTTTTTTTGTGCTGACTCTCGTTCTTTAAACGACGCTATCCTGACGAGGACACCTAAAGGCGAGCCGTAATGGCCTCATCTTCGGCAAGCTCCTCCGGTTTTTTTTTCCACAGTTTTTTCCTGTTTTTTTTTCAGTTTTTTTTTTTTTATTACATTGTGCTAACTCTTGTTCTTTAAATGACGTTATCCCGAGGAGGACAACTAAAGGCGAGCCGTAATGGCCTCATCTTTGGCAAGCTTCTCCGGTTTTTTTTCCATAGTTTTTTTTCCGTTTTTTCTTCAGTTTTTTTTTTAAGTTTTTTTTTTTTTTTTTTTTTTTTTTTTTTTTTTTTTTTTTTTTTTTTACGTTGTGCTGACTCTCGTTCTTTAAACGACGCTATCCTGAGGAGGACACCTAAAGGCGAGCCATAATGGCCTCATCTTCGGCAAGCTCCTCCGGTTTTTTTTTCCACAGTTTTTCCCGTTCTTTTTTTTTTTTTTTTTTTTACATTGTGCTAACTCATGTTCTTTAAATGATGTTATCCCGAGGAAGACACCTAAAGGTGAGCCGTAATGGCCTCATCTTTGGCAAGCTTCTCCGGTTTTTTTTCCATAGTTTTTTTCCGTTTTTTCTTCAGTTTTTTTTTCAGTTTTTTTTTTTTTTTTTTTTTTTTTTTTTTTTTTTTACATTGTGCTGACTCTTGTTCTTTAAATGACGTTATCCCGAGGAGGACACCTAAAGGCGAGCCGTAATGGCCTCATCTTTGGCAAGCTTCTCCGGTTTTTTTTCCAGAGTTTTTTTCCATAGTTTTTTTCCTTTTTTTTTCAGTTTTTTTTTTTTTTTGTGCTTACTCTCGTTCTTTAAACGACGCTATCCTGAGGAAGACACCTAAAGGCGAGCCGTAATGGCCTTATCTTCGGCAAGCTCCTCAGGATTTTTCCACTTTTTTTTTTTTTTTGCTCACTCT
>NC_142437.1:56355000-56375000 GCF_059453495.1 Arachis ipaensis | reverse complement strand
CTTTAAACGACGCTATCCTGAGGAGGACACCTAAAGGCGAGCCGTAATAGCCTCATCTTCGCAAAGCTCCTCCGGTTTTTTTTGCACAGTTTTTTTCCGGCTTTTTTCCGTTTTTTTTCAGTTTTTTTTTTTTTTTTTTTTTTTTTTTTTACGTTGTGCTGACTCTCGTTCTTTAAACGACGCTATCCTGAGGAGGACACCTAAAGGCGAGCCGTAATGGCCTCTTCTTCGGCAAGCTCCTCCGGTTTTTTTTCCACAGTTTTTTCCCTTTTTTTTTTTTTACATTGTGCTGACTCTCGTTCTTTAAACGACGCTATCCTGAGGAGGACACCTAAAGGCGAGCCGTAATGGCCTCATCTTCGGCAAGCTCCTCCGGTTTTTTTTTCCACAGTTTTTGCCGTTTTTTTTTTTTTTTTTTTTTTTTACATTGTGCTAACTCTTGTTCTTTAAATGATGTTATCCCGAGGAAGACACCTAAAGGCGAGCCGTAATGGCCTCATCTTTGGCAAGCTTCTCCGGTTTTTTTTCCATAGTTTTTTTCCTTTTTTTTTCAGTGTTTTTTTTTTTTTTTTGTGCTGACTCTCGTTCTTTAAACGACGCTATCCTGAGGAGGACACCTAAAGGCGAGCCGTAATGGCCTTATCTTCGGCAAGCTCCTCAGGTTTTTTCCACTGTTTTTTTGTTTTTTTGTTTTGTTTTTTTTTGTTTTTTTGTTTTTTTTTTTTTTACGTTGTGCTGACTCTTGTTCTTTAAATGACGTTATCCCGAGGAGGACACCTAAAGGCGACCCGTAATGGCCTCATCTTTCGCAAGCTTCTCCGGTTTTTTTTCCATAGTTTTTTTCCGTTTTTTTTTTTTTTTTTTTTTTTTTACGTTGTGCTGTCTCTCGTTCTTTAAACGACGCTATCCTGAGGAGGGCACCTAAAGGCGAGCCGTAATGGCCTCATCTTCGGCAAGCTCCTCCGGTTTTTTTCCACAGTTTTTTCCTGTTTTTCTCCGGTTTTTTTTCCATAGTTTTTTTCCGTTTTTTCTTCAAATTTTTTTTTCAGTTTTTTTTTTTTTTTTTTTTTTTTTAACATTGTGCTGACTCTTGTTCTTTAAATGACGTTATCCCGAGGAGGACACCTAAAGGCGACCCGTAATGGCCTCATCTTTGGCAAGCTTCTCCGGTTTTTTTCCATAGTTTTTTTCCGTTTTTTTTTTCAGTTTTTTTTTTCCTTTTTGTGCTGACTCTCGTTCTTTAAACGACGCTATCCTGAGGAGGACACCTAAAGGCGAGCCGTAATGGCCTTATCTTCGGCAAGCTCCTCCGGTTTTTTCCACTTTTTTTTTTTTTAGTTTTTTTTTTTAACGTTGTGCTGACTCTTGTTCTTTAAATGACGTTATCCCGAGGAGGACACCTAAAGGCGACCCGTAATGGCCTCATCTTTGGCAAGCTTCTCCGGTTTTTTTCCATAGTTTTTTTCCGTTTTTTTTTTCAGTTTTTTTTTTCCTTTTTGTGCTGACTCTCGTTCTTTAAACGACGCTATCCTGAGGAGGACACCTAAAGGCGAGCCGTAATGGCCTTATCTTCGGCAAGCTCCTCCGGTTTTTTCCACTTTTTTTTTTTTTTTTTTTTTTTTTTAACGTTGTGCTGACTCTTGTTCTTTAAATGACGTTATCTCGAGGAGGACACCTAAAGGCGACCCGTAATGGCCTCATCTTTGGCAAGCTTCTCCGGTTTTTTTCCATAGTTTTTTTCCTTTTTTTTCAGTTTTTTTTTTTTTTTTTTGTGCTGACTCTCGTTCTTTAAACGACGCTATCCTGAGGAGGACACCTAAAGGCGAGCTGTAATGGCCTTATCTTCGGCAAGCTCCTCAGGTTTTTTCCACTGTTTTTTTGTTTTTTTGTTTTGTTTTTTTTTGTTTTTTTGTTTTTTTTTTTTTTACGTTGTGCTGACTCTTGTTCTTTAAATGACGTTATCCCGAGGAGGACACCTAAAGGCGACCCGTAATGGCCTCATCTTTCGCAAGCTTCTCCGGTTTTTTTTCCATAGTTTTTTTCCGTTTTTTTTTTTTTTTTTTTTTTTTTACGTTGTGCTGTCTCTCGTTCTTTAAACGACGCTATCCTGAGGAGGGCACCTAAAGGCGAGCCGTAATGGCCTCATCTTCGGCAAGCTCCTCCGGTTTTTTTCCACAGTTTTTTCCTGTTTTTCTCCGGTTTTTTTTCCATAGTTTTTTTCCGTTTTTTCTTCAAATTTTTTTTTCAGTTTTTTTTTTTTTTTTTTTTTTTTTAACATTGTGCTGACTCTTGTTCTTTAAATGACGTTATCCCGAGGAGGACACCTAAAGGCGAGCCGTAATGGCCTCATCTTTGGCAAGCTTCTCCGGTTTTTTTTCCATAGTTTTTCTCCTTTTTTTTTCAGTTTTTTTTTTTTTTTTGTGCTTACTCTCGTTCTTTAAACGACGCTATCCTGAGGAAGACACCCAAAGGCGAGCCGTAATGGCCTTATCTTCGGCAAGCTCCTCAGGTTTTTTCCACTTTTTTTTTTTTTTTGCTCACTCTCGTTCTTTAAACGACGCTATCCAGAGGAGGACACCTAAAGGCGAGCCGTAATGGCCTTATCTTCGGCAAGCTCCTCCGGTTTTTTCCACTGTTTTTTTTTTTTTTTTTTTTTTTTACGTTGTGCTTACTCTTGTTCTTTAAAAGACGTTATCCCGAGGAGGACACTTAAAGGCGACCCGTAATGGCCTCATCTTTGGCAAGCTTCTCCGGTTTTTTTTGTGCTGACTCTTGTTCTTTAAACGACGCTATCCTGAGGAGGGCACCTAAAGGCGAGCCGTAATGGCCTCATCTTCGGCAAGCTCCTCCGGTTTTTTTCCACAGTTTTTTTCCGGTTTTTTTCCGTTTTTTTTCAGTTTATTTTTTTTTTGTGCTGACTCTCGTTCTTTAAACGACGCTATCCTGACGAGGACACCTAAAGGCGAGCCGTAATGGCCTCATCTTCGGCAAGCTCCTCCGGTTTTTTTTTCCACAGTTTTTTCCCGTTTTTTTTTTCAGTTTTTTTTTTTTTTATTACATTGTGCTAACTCTTGTTCTTTAAATGACGTTATCCCGAGGAGGACACCTAAAGGCGAGCCGTAATGGCCTCATCTTTGGCAAGCTTCTCCGGTTTTTTTTCCATAGTTTTTTTTCCGTTTTTTCTTCAGTTTTTTTTTTTAAGTTTTTTTTTTTTTTTTTTTTTTTTTTTTTTTTTTTTTTTTTTTTTTTTTTTTTTTTTTTTTTTTACGTTGTGCTGACTCTCGTTCTTTAAACGACGCTATCCTGAGGAGGACACCTAAAGGCGAGCCATAATGGCCTCATCTTCGGCAAGCTCCTCCGGTTTTTTTTTCCACAGTTTTTCCCGTTCTTTTTTTTTTTTTTTTTTTACATTGTGCTAACTCATGTTCTTTAAATGATGTTATCCCGAGGAAGACACCTAAAGGTGAGCCGTAATGGCCTCATCTTTGGCAAGCTTCTCCGGTTTTTTTTCCATAGTTTTTTTCCGTTTTTTCTTCAGTTTTTTTTTCAGTTTTTTTTTTTTTTTTTTTTTTTTTTTTTTTTACATTGTGCTGACTCTTGTTCTTTAAATGACGTTATCCCGAGGAGGACACCTAAAGGCGAGCCGTAATGGCCTCATCTTTGGCAAGCTTCTCCGGTTTTTTTTCCACAGTTTTTTCCTGTTTTTTTCCGTTTTTTTTTCAGTTTTTTTTTTTTTTATTACATTGTGCTGACTCTTGTTCTTTAAATGACGTTATCCCGAGGAGGACACCTAAAGGCGAGCCGTAATGGCCTCATCTTTGGCAAGCTTCTCCGGTTTTTTTTCCATAGTTTTTTTCCTTTTTTTTTTCAGTTTTTTTTTTTCTGACTCTCGTTCTTTAAACGACGCTATCCTGAGGAAGACACCTAAAGGCGAGCCGTAATGGCCTTATCTTCGGCAAGCTCCTCCGGTTTTTTCCACTGTTTTTTTTTTTTTTTTTTTTTTTACGTTGTGCTTACTCTTGTTCTTTAAAAGACGTTATCCCGAGGAGGACACCTAAAGGCGACCCGTAATGGCCTCATCTTTGGCAAGCTTCTCCGGTTTTTTTTCCATAGTTTTTTTCCGTTTTTTTTTTCAGTTTTTTTTTTCTTTTTGTGCTGACTCTCGTTCTTTAAACGACGCTATCCTGAGGAGGACACCTAAAGGCGAGCCGTAATGGCCTTATCTTCGGCAAGCTTCTCCGGTTTTTTCCACTTTTTTTTTTTTTTTTTTTTTACGTTGTGCTTACTCTTGTTCTTTAAAAGACGTTATCCCGAGGAGGACACTTAAAGGCGACCCGTAATGGCCTCATCTTTGGCAAGCTTCTCCGGTTTTTTTTGTGCTGACTCTTGTTCTTTAAACGACGCTATCCTGAGGAGGGCACCTAAAGGCGAGCTGTAATGGCCTCATCTTCGGCAAGCTCCTCCGGTTTTTTTCCACAGTTTTTTTCCGGTTTTTTTCCGTTTTTTTTCATTTTTTTTTTGTGCTGACTCTCGTTCTTTAAACGACGCTATCCTGACGAGGACACCTAAAGGCGAGCTGTAATGGCCTCATCTTTGGCAAGCTTCTCCGGTTTTTTTTCCATAGTTTTTTTCCTTTTTTTTTCAGTTTTTTTTTTTTTTTTTTTTGTGCTGACTCTCGTTCTTTAAACGACGCTATCCTGAGGAAGACACCTAAAGGCGAGCCGTAATGGCCTTATCTTCGGCAAGCTCCTCAGGTTTTTTCCACTTTTTTTTTTTTTTGCTCACTCTCGTTCTTTAAACGACGCTATCCAGAGGAGGACACCTAAAGGCGAGCCGTAATGGCCTTATCTTCGGCAAGCTCCTCCGGTTTTATCCACTATTTTTTTTTTTTACGTTGTGCTGACTTTTGTTCTTTAAATGACGTTATCCCGAGGAGGACACTTAAAGGCGACCCGTAATGGCCTCATCTTTGGCAAGCTTCTCCGGTTTTTTTTGTGCTGACTCTTGTTCTTTAAACGACGCTATCCTGAGGAGGGCACCTAAAGGCGAGCTGTAATGGCCTCATCTTCGGCAAGCTCCTCCGGTTTTTTCCACAGTTTTTTTCCGGTTTTTTTCCGTTTTTTTTCAGTTTTTTTTTTTTTGTGCTGACTCTCGTTCTTCAAACGACGCTATCCTGACGAGGACACCTAAAGGCGAGCCGTAATGGCCTCATCTTCGGCAAGCTCCTCCGGTTTTTTTTTTCCACAGTTTTTTTTTTTTTTACGTTGTGCTGACTCTCGTTCTTTAAACGACGCTATCCTGAGGAGGACACCTAAAGGCGAGCCGTAATGGCCTCATCTTCGGCAAGCTCCTCCGGTTTTTTTTTGCACAGTTTTTTTCCGGCTTTTTTCCGTTTTTTTTCAGTTTTTTTTCAGTTTTTTTTTTTTTTTTTTTTTTTTTTTTTTTTAACATTGTGCTGACTCTTGTTCTTTAAATGACGTTATCCCGAGGAGGACACCTAAAGGCGAGCCGTAATGGCCTCATCTTTGGCAAGCTTCTCCGGTTTTTTTTCCATAGTTTTTTTCCATAGTTTTTTTCCTTTTTTTTTCAGTTTTTTTTTTTTTTTGTGCTTACTCTCGTTCTTTAAACGACGCTATCCTGAGGAAGACACCTAAAGGCGAGCCGTAATGGCCTTATCTTCGGCAAGCTCCTCAGGATTTTTCCACTTTTTTTTTTTTTTTGCTCACTCTCGTTCTTTAAACGACGCTATCCAGAGGAGGACACCTAAAGGCGAGCCGTAATGGCCTTATCTTCGGCAAGCTCCTCCGGTTTTTTCCACTTTTTTTTTTTTTTTTTTTTTAACGTTGTGCTGACTCTTGTTCTTTAAATGACGTTATCCCGAGGAGGACACCTAAAGGCGACCCGTAATGGCCTCATCTTTGGCAAGCTTCTCCGGTTTTTTTCCATAGTTTTTTTCCGTTTTTTTTTTCAGTTTTTTTTTTCCTTTTTGTGCTGACTCTCGTTCTTTAAACGACGCTATCCTGAGGAGGACACCTAAAGGCGAGCCGTAATGGCCTTATCTTCGGCAAGCTTCTCCGGTTTTTTCCATTTTTTTTTTACGTTGTGCTTACTCTTGTTCTTTAAATGACGTTATCCCGAGGAGGACACTTAAAGGCGACCCGTAATGGCCTCATCTTTGGCAAGCTTCTCCGGTTTTTTTTGTGCTGACTCTTGTTCTTTAAACGACGCTATCCTGAGGAGGGCACCTAAAGGCGAGCTGTAATGGCCTCATCTTCGGCAAGCTCCTCCGGTTTTTTTCCACAGTTTTTTTCCGGTTTTTTTCCTTTTTTTTTCAGTTTTTTTTTTTGTGCTGACTCTCGTTCTTTAAACGACGCTATCCTGACGAGGACACCTAAAGGCGAGCCGTAATGGCCTCATCTTCGGCAAGCTCCTCCGGTTTTTTTTTCCACAGTTTTTTTTTTTTTTTTTTTCGTTGTGCTGACTCTCGTTCTTTAAACGACGCTATCTTGAGGAGGACACCTAAAGGCGAGCCGTAATGGCCTCATCTTCGGCAAGCTCCTCCGGTTTTTTTTCCACAGTTTTTCCCGTTTTTTTTTTTTTTACATTGTGCTAACTCTTGTTCTTTAAATGATGTTATCCCGAGGAAGACACCTAAAGGCGAGCCGTAATGGCCTCATCTTTGGCAAGCTTCTCCGGTTTTTTTTCCATAGTTTTTTTCCGTTTTTTCTTCAAATTTTTTTTTCAGTTTTTTTTTTTTTTTTTTTTTTAACATTGTGCTGACTCTTGTTCTTTAAATGACGTTATCCCGAGGAGGACACCTAAAGGCGAGCCGTAATGGCCTCATCTTTGGCAAGCTTCTCCGGTTTTTTTTCCATAGTTTTTTTCCTTTTTTTTTTCAGTTTTTTTTTTTTCTGACTCTCGTTCTTTAAACGACGCTATCCTGAGGAAGACACCTAAAGGCGAGCCGTAATGGCCTTATCTTCGGCAAGCTCCTCCGGTTTTTTCCATTGTTTTTTTTTTTTTTTTATTACGTTGTGCTGACTCTTGTTCTTTAAATGACGTTATCCCGAGGAGGACACCTAAAGGCGACCCGTAATGGCCTCATCTTTGGCAAGCTTCTCCGGTTTTTTTTCCATAGTTTTTTTCCGTTTTTTTTTTCAGTTTTTTTTTTCTTTTTGTGCTGACGAGTTCTTTAAACGACGCTATCCTGAGGAGGACACCTAAAGGCGAGCCGTAATGGCCTTATCTTCGGCAAGCTTCTCCGGTTTTTTCCACTTTTTTTTTTTTTTTTTTTTTTTACGTTGTGCTTACTCTTGTTCTTTAAAAGACGTTATCCCGAGGAGGACACTTAAAGGCGACCCGTAATGGCCTCATCTTTGGCAAGCTTCTCCGGTTTTTTTTGTGCTGACTCTTGTTCTTTAAACGACGCTATCCTGAGGAGGGCACCTAAAGGCGAGCTGTAATGGCCTCATCTTCGGCAAGCTCCTCCGGTTTTTTTCCACAGTTTTTTTCCGGTTTTTTTCCGTTTTTTTTCATTTTTTTTTTGTGCTGACTCTCGTTCTTTAAACGACGCTATCCTGACGAGGACACCTAAAGGCGAGCTGTAATGGCCTCATCTTTGGCAAGCTTCTCCGGTTTTTTTTCCATAGTTTTTTTCCTTTTTTTTTCAGTTTTTTTTTTTTTTTTTTTGTGCTGACTCTCGTTCTTTAAACGACGCTATCCTGAGGAAGACACCTAAAGGCGAGCCGTAATGGCCTTATCTTCGGCAAGCTCCTCAGGTTTTTTCCACTTTTTTTTTTTTTTGCTCACTCTCGTTCTTTAAACGACGCTATCCAGAGGAGGACACCTAAAGGCGAGCCGTAATGGCCTTATCTTCGGCAAGCTCCTCCGGTTTTATCCACTATTTTTGTTTTTTTTTTACGTTGTGCTGACTTTTGTTCTTTAAATGACGTTATCCCGAGGAGGACACTTAAAGGCGACCCGTAATGGCCTCATCTTTGGCAAGCTTCTCCGGTTTTTTTTGTGCTGACTCTTGTTCTTTAAACGACGCTATCCTGAGGAGGGCACCTAAAGGCGAGCTGTAATGGCCTCATCTTCGGCAAGCTCCTCCGGTTTTTTCCACAGTTTTTTTCCGGTTTTTTTCCGTTTTTTTTCAGTTTTTTTTTTTTTTGTGCTGACTCTCGTTCTTCAAACGACGCTATCCTGACGAGGACACCTAAAGGCGAGCCGTAATGGCCTCATCTTCGGCAAGCTCCTCCGGTTTTTTTTTCCACAGTTTTTTTTTTTTTTACGTTGTGCTGACTCTCGTTCTTTAAACGACGCTATCCTGAGGAGGACACCTAAAGGCGAGCCGTAATGGCCTCATCTTCGGCAAGCTCCTCCGGTTTTTTTTTGCACAGTTTTTTTCCGGCTTTTTTCCGTTTTTTTTCAGTTTTTTTTCAGTTTTTTTTTTTTTTTTTTTTTTTTTTTTTTTTTTTTTAACATTGTGCTGACTCTTGTTCTTTAAATGACGTTATCCCGAGGAGGACACCTAAAGGCGAGCCGTAATGGCCTCATCTTTGGCAAGCTTCTCCGGTTTTTTTTCCATAGTTTTTTTCCTTTTTTTTTCAGTTTTTTTTTTTTTTTGTGCTTACTCTCGTTCTTTAAACGACGCTATCCTGAGGAAGACACCTAAAGGCGAGCCGTAATGGCCTTATCTTCGGCAAGCTCCTCAGGATTTTTCCACTTTTTTTTTTTTTTTGCTCACTCTCGTTCTTTAAACGACGCTATCCAGAGGAGGACACCTAAAGGCGAGCCGTAATGGCCTTATCTTCGGCAAGCTCCTCCGGTTTTTTCCACTTTTTTTTTTTTTTTTTTTTTTTTTAACGTTGTGCTGACTCTTGTTCTTTAAATGACGTTATCCCGAGGAGGACACCTAAAGGCGACCCGTAATGGCCTCATCTTTGGCAAGCTTCTCCGGTTTTTTTCCATAGTTTTTTTCCGTTTTTTTTTTCAGTTTTTTTTTTCCTTTTTGTGCTGACTCTCGTTCTTTAAACGACGCTATCCTGAGGAGGACACCTAAAGGCGAGCCGTAATGGCCTTATCTTCGGCAAGCTTCTCCGGTTTTTTCCATTTTTTTTTTACGTTGTGCTTACTCTTGTTCTTTAAATGACGTTATCCCGAGGAGGACACTTAAAGGCGACCCGTAATGGCCTCATCTTTGGCAAGCTTCTCCGGTTTTATTTGTGCTGACTCTTGTTCTTTAAACGACGCTATCCTGAGGAGGGCACCTAAAGGCGAGCTGTAATGGCCTCATCTTCGGCAAGCTCCTCCGGTTTTTTTCCACAGTTTTTTTCCGGTTTTTTTCCGTTTTTTTTCAGTTTTTTTTTTTGTGCTGACTCTCGTTCTTTAAACGACGCTATCCTGACGAGGACACCTAAAGGCGAGCCGTAATGGCCTCATCTTCGGCAAGCTCCTCCGGTTTTTTTTTCCACAGTTTTTTTTTTTTTTTTTTTTTCGTTGTGCTGACTCTCGTTCTTTAAACGACGCTATCTTGAGGAGGACACCTAAAGGCGAGCCGTAATGGCCTCATCTTCGGCAAGCTCCTCCGGTTTTTTTTCCACAGTTTTTCCCGTTTTTTTTTTTTTACATTGTGCTAACTCTTGTTCTTTAAATGATGTTATCCCGAGGAAGACACCTAAAGGCGAGCCGTAATGGCCTCATCTTTGGCAAGCTTCTCCGGTTTTTTTTCCATAGTTTTTTTCCGTTTTTTCTTCAAATTTTTTTTTCAGTTTTTTTTTTTTTTTTTTTTTTTAACATTGTGCTGACTCTTGTTCTTTAAATGACGTTATCCCGAGGAGGACACCTAAAGGCGAGCCGTAATGGCCTCATCTTTGGCAAGCTTCTCCGGTTTTTTTTCCATAGTTTTTTTCCTTTTTTTTTTCAGTTTTTTTTTTTTTCTGACTCTCGTTCTTTAAACGACGCTATCCTGAGGAAGACACCTAAAGGCGAGCCGTAATGGCCTTATCTTCGGCAAGCTCCTCCGGTTTTTTCCATTGTTTTTTTTTTTTTTTTATTACGTTGTGCTGACTCTTGTTCTTTAAATGACGTTATCCCGAGGAGGACACCTAAAGGCGACCCGTAATGGCCTCATCTTTGGCAAGCTTCTCCGGTTTTTTTTCCATAGTTTTTTTTCCGTTTTTTTTTTCAGTTTTTTTTTCTTTTTGTGCTGACGAGTTCTTTAAACGACGCTATCCTGAGGAGGACACCTAAAGGCGAGCCGTAATGGCCTTATCTTCGGCAAGCTTCTCCGGTTTTTTCCACTTTTTTTTTTTTTTTTTTTTTTTTTTACGTTGTGCTTACTCTTGTTCTTTAAAAGACGTTATCCCGAGGAGGACACTTAAAGGCGACCCGTAATGGCCTCATCTTTGGCAAGCTTCTCCGGTTTTTTTTGTGCTGACTCTTGTTCTTTAAACGACGCTATCCTGAGGAGGGCACCTAAAGGCGAGCCGTAATGGCCTCATCTTCGGCAAGCTCCTCCGGTTTTTTTCCACAGTTTTTTTCCGGTTTTTTTCCGTTTTTTTTCAGTTTATTTTTTTTTTTTTGTGCTGACTCTCGTTCTTTAAACGACGCTATCCTGACGAGGACACCTAAAGGCGAGCCGTAATGGCCTCATCTTCGGCAAGCTCCTCCGGTTTTTTTTTCCACAGTTTTTTTTTTTTTTTTTTTACATTGTGCTGACTCTTGTTCTTTAAATGACGTTATCCCGAGGAGGACACCTAAAGGCGAGCTGTAATGGCCTCATCTTTGGCAAGCTTCTCCGGTTTTTTTTCCATAGTTTTTTTCCTTTTTTTTTTCAGTTTTTTTTTTTTTTTTTTTGTGCTGACTCTCGTTCTTTAAACGACGCTATCCTGAGGAAGACACCTAAAGGCGAGCCGTAATGGCCTTATCTTCGGCAAGCTCCTCAGGTTTTTTCCACTTTTTTTTTTTTGCTCACTCTCGTTCTTTAAACGACGCTATCCAGAGGAGGACACCTAAAGGCGAGCCGTAATGGCCTTATCTTCGGCAAGCTCCTCCGGTTTTATCCACTATTTTTTTTTTTTTACGTTGTGCTGACTTTTGTTCTTTAAATGACGTTATCCCGAGGAGGACACTTAAAGGCGACCCGTAATGGCCTCATCTTTGGCAAGCTTCTCCGGTTTTTTTTGTGCTGACTCTTGTTCTTTAAACGACGCTATCCTGAGGAGGGCACCTAAAGGCGAGCTGTAATGGCCTCATCTTCGGCAAGCTCCTCCGGTTTTTTCCACAGTTTTTTTCCGGTTTTTTTCCGTTTTTTTTCAGTTTTTTTTTTTTGTGCTGACTCTCGTTCTTCAAACGACGCTATCCTGACGAGGACACCTAAAGGCGAGCCGTAATGGCCTCATCTTCGGCAAGCTCCTCCGGTTTTTTTTTCCACAGTTTTTTTTTTTTTACGTTGTGCTGACTCTCGTTCTTTAAACGACGCTATCCTGAGGAGGACACCTAAAGGCGAGCCGTAATGGCCTCATCTTCGGCAAGCTCCTCCGGTTTTTTTTTGCACAGTTTTTTTCCGGCTTTTTTTCCGTTTTTTTTCAGTTTTTTTTTTTTTTTTTTTTTTTTTTTTTTTTTTTTTAACATTGTGCTGACTCTTGTTCTTTAAATGACGTTATCCCGAGGAGGACACCTAAAGGCGAGCCGTAATGGCCTCATCTTTGGCAAGCTTCTCCGGTTTTTTTTCCATAGTTTTTTTCCATAGTTTTTTTCCTTTTTTTTTCAGTTTTTTTTTTTTTTGTGCTTACTCTCGTTCTTTAAACGACGCTATCCTGAGGAAGACACCTAAAGGCGAGCCGTAATGGCCTTATCTTCGGCAAGCTCCTCAGGATTTTTCCACTTTTTTTTTTTTTTTTTGCTCACTCTCGTTCTTTAAACGACGCTATCCAGAGGAGGACACCTAAAGGCGAGCCGTAATGGCCTTATCTTCGGCAAGCTCCTCCGGTTTTTTCCACTTTTTTTTTTTTTTTTTTTTTTTTTTTTTTTTTTTTTAACGTTGTGCTGACTCTTGTTCTTTAAATGACGTTATCCCGAGGAGGACACCTAAAGGCGACCCGTAATGGCCTCATCTTTGGCAAGCTTCTCCGGTTTTTTTTCCATAGTTTTTTTCCGTTTTTTTTTTCAGTTTTTTTTTTTCCTTTTTGTGCTGACTCTCGTTCTTTAAACGACGCTATCCTGAGGAGGACACCTAAAGGCGAGCCGTAATGGCCTTATCTTCGGCAAGCTTCTCCGGTTTTTTCCATTTTTTTTTTACGTTGTGCTTACTCTTGTTCTTTAAATGACGTTATCCCGAGGAGGACACTTAAAGGCGACCCGTAATGGCCTCATCTTTGGCAAGCTTCTCCGGTTTTTTTTGTGCTGACTCTTGTTCTTTAAACGACGCTATCCTGAGGAGGGCACCTAAAGGCGAGCTGTAATGGCCTCATCTTCGGCAAGCTCCTCCGGTTTTTTTCCACAGTTTTTTTCCGGTTTTTTTCCGTTTTTTTTCAGTTTTTTTTTTTTGTGCTGACTCTCGTTCTTTAAACGACGCTATCCTGACGAGGACACCTAAAGGCGAGCCGTAATGGCCTCATCTTCGGCAAGCTCCTCCGGTTTTTTTTTCCACAGTTTTTTTTTTTTTTACGTTGTGCTGACTCTTGTTCTTTAAACGACGCTATCTTGAGGAGGACACCTAAAGGCGAGCCGTAATGGCCTCATCTTCGGCAAGCTCCTCCGGTTTTTTTTCCACAGTTTTTCCCGTTTTTTTTTTTTTTTTACATTGTGCTAACTCTTGTTCTTTAAATGACGTTATCCCGAGGAAGACACCTAAAGGCGAGCCGTAATGGCCTCATCTTTGGCAAGCTTCTCCGGTTTTTTTTCCATAGTTTTTTTCCTTTTTTTTTTCAGTTTTTTTTTTTTTCTGACTCTCGTTCTTTAAACGACGCTATCCTGAGGAAGACACCTAAAGGCGAGCCGTAATGGCCTTATCTTCGGCAAGCTCCTCCGGTTTTTTCCACTGTTTTTTTTTTTTTACATTACGTTGTGCTGACTCTTGTTCTTTAAATGACGTTATCTCGAGGAGGACACCTAAAGGCGACCCGTAATGGCCTCATCTTTGGCAAGCTTCTCCGGTTTTTTTCCATAGTTTTTTTCCTTTTTTTTCAGTTTTTTTTTTTTTTTTTTGTGCTGACTCTCGTTCTTTAAACGACGCTATCCTGAGGAGGACACCTAAAGGCGAGCCGTAATGGCCTTATCTTCGGCAAGCTCCTCAGGTTTTTTCCACTGTTTTTTTGTTTTTTGTTTTGTTTTTTTTTGTTTTTTTGTTTTTTTTTTTTTTACGTTGTGCTGACTCTTGTTCTTTAAATGACGTTATCCCGAGGAGGACACCTAAAGGAGACCCGTAATGGCCTCATCTTTCGCAAGCTTCTCCGGTTTTTTTTCCATAGTTTTTTTCCGCTTTTTTTTTTTTTTTTTTTTTTTTTTTTACGTTGTGCTGACTCTCGTTCTTTAAACGACGCTATCTTGAGGAGGGCACCTAAAGGCGAGCCGTAATGGCCTCATCTTCGGCAAGCTCCTCCGGTTTTTTTCCACAGTTTTTTCCTGTTTTTCTCCGGTTTTTTTTCCATAGTTTTTTTCCGTTTTTTCTTCAAATTTTTTTTTCAGTTTTTTTTTTTTTTTTTTTTTTTTTTTTTTTTTTTAACATTGTGCTGACTCTTGTTCTTTAAACGACGCTATCCTGAGGAGGGCACCTAAAGGCGAGCTGTAATGGCCTCATCTTCGGCAAGCTCCTCCGGTTTTTTTCCACAGTTTTTTTCCGGTTTTTTTCCGTTTTTTTTTCATTTTTTTTTTGTGCTGACTCTCGTTCTTTAAACGACGCTATCCTGACGAGGACACCTAAAGGCGAGCTGTAATGGCCTCATCTTTGGCAAGCTTCTCCGGTTTTTTTTCCATAGTTTTTTTCCTTTTTTTTTCAGTTTTTTTTTTTTTTTTTTTTGTGCTGACTCTCGTTCTTTAAACGACGCTATCCTGAGGAAGACACCTAAAGGCGAGCCGTAATGGCCTTATCTTCGGCAAGCTCCTCAGGTTTTTTCCACTTTTTTTTTTTTTTGCTCACTCTCGTTCTTTAAACGACGCTATCCAGAGGAGGACACCTAAAGGCGAGCCGTAATGGCCTTATCTTCGGCAAGCTCCTCCGGTTTTATCCACTATTTTTTTTTTTTACGTTGTGCTGACTTTTGTTCTTTAAATGACGTTATCCCGAGGAGGACACTTAAAGGCGACCCGTAATGGCCTCATCTTTGGCAAGCTTCTCCGGTTTTTTTTGTGCTGACTCTTGTTCTTTAAACGACGCTATCCTGAGGAGGGCACCTAAAGGCGAGCTGTAATGGCCTCATCTTCGGCAAGCTCCTCCGGTTTTTTCCACAGTTTTTTTCCGGTTTTTTTCCGTTTTTTTTCAGTTTTTTTTTTTTTTGTGCTGACTCTCGTTCTTCAAACGACGCTATCCTGACGAGGACACCTAAAGGCGAGCCGTAATGGCCTCATCTTCGGCAAGCTCCTCCGGTTTTTTTTTCCACAGTTTTTTTTTTTTTTACGTTGTGCTGACTCTCGTTCTTTAAACGACGCTATCCTGAGGAGGACACCTAAAGGCGAGCCGTAATGGCCTCATCTTCGGCAAGCTCCTCCGGTTTTTTTTTGCACAGTTTTTTTCCGGCTTTTTTCCGTTTTTTTTCAGTTTTTTTTCAGTTTTTTTTTTTTTTTTTTTTTTTTTTTTTTTTTTTTAACATTGTGCTGACTCTTGTTCTTTAAATGACGTTATCCCGAGGAGGACACCTAAAGGCGAGCCGTAATGGCCTCATCTTTGGCAAGCTTCTCCGGTTTTTTTTCCATAGTTTTTTTCCATAGTTTTTTTCCTTTTTTTTTCAGTTTTTTTTTTTTTTTGTGCTTACTCTCGTTCTTTAAACGACGCTATCCTGAGGAAGACACCTAAAGGCGAGCCGTAATGGCCTTATCTTCGGCAAGCTCCTCAGGATTTTTCCACTTTTTTTTTTTTTTTGCTCACTCTCGTTCTTTAAACGACGCTATCCAGAGGAGGACACCTAAAGGCGAGCCGTAATGGCCTTATCTTCGGCAAGCTCCTCCGGTTTTTTCCACTTTTTTTTTTTTTTTTTTTTTTTTTTAACGTTGTGCTGACTCTTGTTCTTTAAATGACGTTATCCCGAGGAGGACACCTAAAGGCGACCCGTAATGGCCTCATCTTTGGCAAGCTTCTCCGGTTTTTTTCCATAGTTTTTTTCCGTTTTTTTTTTCAGTTTTTTTTTTCCTTTTTGTGCTGACTCTCGTTCTTTAAACGACGCTATCCTGAGGAGGACACCTAAAGGCGAGCCGTAATGGCCTTATCTTCGGCAAGCTTCTCCGGTTTTTTCCATTTTTTTTTTACGTTGTGCTTACTCTTGTTCTTTAAATGACGTTATCCCGAGGAGGACACTTAAAGGCGACCCGTAATGGCCTCATCTTTGGCAAGCTTCTCCGGTTTTATTTGTGCTGACTCTTGTTCTTTAAACGACGCTATCCTGAGGAGGGCACCTAAAGGCGAGCTGTAATGGCCTCATCTTCGGCAAGCTCCTCCGGTTTTTTTCCACAGTTTTTTTCCGGTTTTTTTCCGTTTTTTTTCAGTTTTTTTTTTGTGCTGACTCTCGTTCTTTAAACGACGCTATCCTGACGAGGACACCTAAAGGCGAGCCGTAATGGCCTCATCTTCGGCAAGCTCCTCCGGTTTTTTTTTCCACAGTTTTTTTTTTTTTTTTTTTCGTTGTGCTGACTCTCGTTCTTTAAACGACGCTATCTTGAGGAGGACACCTAAAGGCGAGCCGTAATGGCCTCATCTTCGGCAAGCTCCTCCGGTTTTTTTTCCACAGTTTTTCCCGTTTTTTTTTTTTTACATTGTGCTAACTCTTGTTCTTTAAATGATGTTATCCCGAGGAAGACACCTAAAGGCGAGCCGTAATGGCCTCATCTTTGGCAAGCTTCTCCGGTTTTTTTTCCATAGTTTTTTTCCGTTTTTTCTTCAAATTTTTTTTTCAGTTTTTTTTTTTTTTTTTTTTTTTTAACATTGTGCTGACTCTTGTTCTTTAAATGACGTTATCCCGAGGAGGACACCTAAAGGCGAGCCGTAATGGCCTCATCTTTGGCAAGCTTCTCCGGTTTTTTTTCCATAGTTTTTTTCCTTTTTTTTTTCAGTTTTTTTTTTTTTCTGACTCTCGTTCTTTAAACGACGCTATCCTGAGGAAGACACCTAAAGGCGAGCCGTAATGGCCTTATCTTCGGCAAGCTCCTCCGGTTTTTTCCATTGTTTTTTTTTTTTTTTTTATTACGTTGTGCTGACTCTTGTTCTTTAAATGACGTTATCCCGAGGAGGACACCTAAAGGCGACCCGTAATGGCCTCATCTTTGGCAAGCTTCTCCGGTTTTTTTTCCATAGTTTTTTTTCCGTTTTTTTTTTCAGTTTTTTTTTCTTTTTGTGCTGACGAGTTCTTTAAACGACGCTATCCTGAGGAGGACACCTAAAGGCGAGCCGTAATGGCCTTATCTTCGGCAAGCTTCTCCGGTTTTTTCCACTTTTTTTTTTTTTTTTTTTTTTTTTTTACGTTGTGCTTACTCTTGTTCTTTAAAAGACGTTATCCCGAGGAGGACACTTAAAGGCGACCCGTAATGGCCTCATCTTTGGCAAGCTTCTCCGGTTTTTTTTGTGCTGACTCTTGTTCTTTAAACGACGCTATCCTGAGGAGGGCACCTAAAGGCGAGCCGTAATGGCCTCATCTTCGGCAAGCTCCTCCGGTTTTTTTCCACAGTTTTTTTCCGGTTTTTTTCCGTTTTTTTTCAGTTTATTTTTTTTTTTTTGTGCTGACTCTCGTTCTTTAAACGACGCTATCCTGACGAGGACACCTAAAGGCGAGCCGTAATGGCCTCATCTTCGGCAAGCTCCTCCGGTTTTTTTTTCCACAGTTTTTTTTTTTTTTTTTTTACATTGTGCTGACTCTTGTTCTTTAAATGACGTTATCCCGAGGAGGACACCTAAAGGCGAGCTGTAATGGCCTCATCTTTGGCAAGCTTCTCCGGTTTTTTTTCCATAGTTTTTTTCCTTTTTTTTTTCAGTTTTTTTTTTTTTTTTTTTTGTGCTGACTCTCGTTCTTTAAACGACGCTATCCTGAGGAAGACACCTAAAGGCGAGCCGTAATGGCCTTATCTTCGGCAAGCTCCTCAGGTTTTTTCCACTTTTTTTTTTTTGCTCACTCTCGTTCTTTAAACGACGCTATCCAGAGGAGGACACCTAAAGGCGAGCCGTAATGGCCTTATCTTCGGCAAGCTCCTCCGGTTTTATCCACTATTTTTTTTTTTTTACGTTGTGCTGACTTTTGTTCTTTAAATGACGTTATCCCGAGGAGGACACTTAAAGGCGACCCGTAATGGCCTCATCTTTGGCAAGCTTCTCCGGTTTTTTTTGTGCTGACTCTTGTTCTTTAAACGACGCTATCCTGAGGAGGGCACCTAAAGGCGAGCTGTAATGGCCTCATCTTCGGCAAGCTCCTCCGGTTTTTTCCACAGTTTTTTTCCGGTTTTTTTCCGTTTTTTTTCAGTTTTTTTTTTTTGTGCTGACTCTCGTTCTTCAAACGACGCTATCCTGACGAGGACACCTAAAGGCGAGCCGTAATGGCCTCATCTTCGGCAAGCTCCTCCGGTTTTTTTTTCCACAGTTTTTTTTTTTTTACGTTGTGCTGACTCTCGTTCTTTAAACGACGCTATCCTGAGGAGGACACCTAAAGGCGAGCCGTAATGGCCTCATCTTCGGCAAGCTCCTCCGGTTTTTTTTTGCACAGTTTTTTTCCGGCTTTTTTTCCGTTTTTTTTCAGTTTTTTTTTTTTTTTTTTTTTTTTTTTTTTTTTTTTTTTAACATTGTGCTGACTCTTGTTCTTTAAATGACGTTATCCCGAGGAGGACACCTAAAGGCGAGCCGTAATGGCCTCATCTTTGGCAAGCTTCTCCGGTTTTTTTTCCATAGTTTTTTTCCATAGTTTTTTTCCTTTTTTTTTCAGTTTTTTTTTTTTTTGTGCTTACTCTCGTTCTTTAAACGACGCTATCCTGAGGAAGACACCTAAAGGCGAGCCGTAATGGCCTTATCTTCGGCAAGCTCCTCAGGATTTTTCCACTTTTTTTTTTTTTTTTTGCTCACTCTCGTTCTTTAAACGACGCTATCCAGAGGAGGACACCTAAAGGCGAGCCGTAATGGCCTTATCTTCGGCAAGCTCCTCCGGTTTTTTCCACTTTTTTTTTTTTTTTTTTTTTTTTTTTTTTTTTAACGTTGTGCTGACTCTTGTTCTTTAAATGACGTTATCCCGAGGAGGACACCTAAAGGCGACCCGTAATGGCCTCATCTTTGGCAAGCTTCTCCGGTTTTTTTTCCATAGTTTTTTTCCGTTTTTTTTTTCAGTTTTTTTTTTTCCTTTTTGTGCTGACTCTCGTTCTTTAAACGACGCTATCCTGAGGAGGACACCTAAAGGCGAGCCGTAATGGCCTTATCTTCGGCAAGCTTCTCCGGTTTTTTCCATTTTTTTTTTACGTTGTGCTTACTCTTGTTCTTTAAATGACGTTATCCCGAGGAGGACACTTAAAGGCGACCCGTAATGGCCTCATCTTTGGCAAGCTTCTCCGGTTTTTTTTGTGCTGACTCTTGTTCTTTAAACGACGCTATCCTGAGGAGGGCACCTAAAGGCGAGCTGTAATGGCCTCATCTTCGGCAAGCTCCTCCGGTTTTTTTCCACAGTTTTTTTCCGGTTTTTTTCCGTTTTTTTTCAGTTTTTTTTTTTTGTGCTGACTCTCGTTCTTTAAACGACGCTATCCTGACGAGGACACCTAAAGGCGAGCCGTAATGGCCTCATCTTCGGCAAGCTCCTCCGGTTTTTTTTTCCACAGTTTTTTTTTTTTTTACGTTGTGCTGACTCTTGTTCTTTAAACGACGCTATCTTGAGGAGGACACCTAAAGGCGAGCCGTAATGGCCTCATCTTCGGCAAGCTCCTCCGGTTTTTTTTCCACAGTTTTTCCCGTTTTTTTTTTTTTTTTACATTGTGCTAACTCTTGTTCTTTAAATGACGTTATCCCGAGGAAGACACCTAAAGGCGAGCCGTAATGGCCTCATCTTTGGCAAGCTTCTCCGGTTTTTTTTCCATAGTTTTTTTCCTTTTTTTTTTCAGTTTTTTTTTTTTTCTGACTCTCGTTCTTTAAACGACGCTATCCTGAGGAAGACACCTAAAGGCGAGCCGTAATGGCCTTATCTTCGGCAAGCTCCTCCGGTTTTTTCCACTGTTTTTTTTTTTTTTTACATTACGTTGTGCTGACTCTTGTTCTTTAAATGACGTTATCTCGAGGAGGACACCTAAAGGCGACCCGTAATGGCCTCATCTTTGGCAAGCTTCTCCGGTTTTTTTCCATAGTTTTTTTCCTTTTTTTTCAGTTTTTTTTTTTTTTTTTTGTGCTGACTCTCGTTCTTTAAACGACGCTATCCTGAGGAGGACACCTAAAGGCGAGCCGTAATGGCCTTATCTTCGGCAAGCTCCTCAGGTTTTTTCCACTGTTTTTTTGTTTTTTGTTTTGTTTTTTTTTGTTTTTTTGTTTTTTTTTTTTTTACGTTGTGCTGACTCTTGTTCTTTAAATGACGTTATCCCGAGGAGGACACCTAAAGGAGACCCGTAATGGCCTCATCTTTCGCAAGCTTCTCCGGTTTTTTTTCCATAGTTTTTTTCCGCTTTTTTTTTTTTTTTTTTTTTTTTTTTACGTTGTGCTGACTCTCGTTCTTTAAACGACGCTATCTTGAGGAGGGCACCTAAAGGCGAGCCGTAATGGCCTCATCTTCGGCAAGCTCCTCCGGTTTTTTTCCACAGTTTTTTCCTGTTTTTCTCCGGTTTTTTTTCCATAGTTTTTT
>NC_142437.1:56335000-56342500 GCF_059453495.1 Arachis ipaensis | reverse complement strand
ATAGTTTTTTTCCTTTTTTTTTTCTGACTCTCGTTCTTTAAACGACGCTATCCTGAGGAAGACACCTAAAGGCGAGCCGTAATGGCCTTATCTTCGGCAAGCTCCTCCGGTTTTTTCCACTGTTTTTTTTTTTTTTTTTTTTACGTTGTGCTGACTCTTGTTCTTTAAATGACGTTATCCCGAGGAGGACACCTAAAGGTGACCCGTAATGGCCTCATCTTTGGCAAGCTTCTCCGGTTTTTTTTCCATAGTTTTTTTCCGTTTTTTTTTTCTGTTTTTTTTTCTTTTTGTGCTGACTCTCGTTCTTTAAACGACGCTATCTTGAGGAGGACACCTAAAGGCGAACCGTAATGGCCTTATCTTCGGCAAGCTTCTCCGGTTTTTTCCACTTTTTTTTTTTTTTTTTTTTTTTTTTACGTTGTGCTTACTCTTGTTCTTTAAAAGACGTTATCCCGAGGAGGACACTTAAAGGCGACCCGTAATGGCCTCATCTTTGGCAAGCTTCTCCGGTTTTTTTTGTGCTGACTCTTGTTCTTTAAACGACGCTATCCTGAGGAGGGCACCTAAAGGCGAGCCGTAATGGCCTCATCTTTGGCAAGCTTCTCCGGTTTTTTTTCCATAGTTTTTTTCCGTTTTTTCTTCAGTTTTTTTTTCAGTTTTTTTTTTTTTTTTTTTTTTTTTTTTTTTTTTTTTTTTTTTTTTTTACATTGTGCTGACTCTTGTTCTTTAAATGACGTTATCCCGAGGAGGACACCTAAAGGCGAGCCGTAATGGCCTCATCTTTGGCAAGCTTCTCCGGTTTTTTTTTCCATAGTTTTTTTCCTTTTTTTTCAGTTTTTTTTTTTTTTTTTTTTGTGCTGACTCTCGTTCTTTAAACGATGTTATGCTGAGGAGGACACCTAAAAGCGAGCCGTAATGGCCTTATCTTCGGCAAGCTCCTCAGGTTTTTTCCACTGTTTTTTTGTTTTTTTGTTTTGTTTTTTTTGTTTTTTTGTTTTTTTTTTTTTTACGTTGTGCTGACTCTTGTTCTTTAAATGACGTTATCCCGAGGAGGACACCTAAAGGCGACCCGTAATGGCCTCATCTTTCGCAAGCTTCTCCGGTTTTTTTTCCATAGTTTTTTTCCGTTTTTTTTTTTTTTTTTTTTTTTTTTTTTTTTTTTTTTTTTTTTTTATACGTTGTGCTGACTCTCGTTCTTTAAACGACGCTATCCTGAGGAGGGCACCTAAAGGCGAGCCGTAATGGCCTCATCTTCGGCAAGCTCCTCCGGTTTTTTTCCACAGTTTTTCCTGTTTTTTTCCGTTTTTTTTTCAGTTTTTTTTTTTTTTTTTTATTACATTGTGCTGACTCTTGTTCTTTAAATGACGTTATCCCGAGGAGGACACCTAAAGGCGAGCCGTAATGGCCTCATCTTTGGCAAGCTTCTCCGGTTTTTTTTCCATAGTTTTTTTCCGTTTTATTTTTAGTTTTTTTTTTTTTTTTTTTTTTTTTTTTTTTTTTGCTCACTCTCGTTCTTTAAACGAGGCTATCCTGTGGAGGACACCTAAAGGCGAGCCGTAATGGCCTTATCTTCGGCAAGCTCCTCCGGTTTTTTCCACTTTTTTTTTTTTTTTTTTTTTTTACGTTGTGCTGACTCTTGTTCTTTAAATGACGTTATCCCGAGGAGGACACCTAAAGGCGACCCGTAATGGCCTCATCTTTGGCAAGCTTCTCCGGTTTTTTTTCCATAGTTTTTTTCCATAGTTTTTTTCCGTTTTTTTTTTCAGTTTTTTTTTTCTTTTTGTGCTGACTCTCGTTCTTTAAACGACGCTATCCTGAGGAAGACACCTAAAGGCGAGCCGTAATGGCCTTATCTTCGGCAAGCTTCTCCGGTTTTTTCCACTGTTTTTTTTTTTTTTTACGTTGTGCTGACTCTTGTTCTTTAAATGACGTTATCCCGAGGAGGACACTTAAAGGCGACCCGTAATGGCCTCATCTTTGGCAAGCTTCTCCGGTTTTTTTTGTGCTGACTCTTGTTCTTTAAACGACGCTATCCTGAGGAGGGCACCTAAAGGCGAGCCGTAATGGCCTCATCTTCGGCAAGCTCCTCCGGTTTTTTTCCACAGTTTTTTTCCGGTTTTTTTCCGTTTTTTTTCAGTTTTTTTTTTTTTTGTGCTGACTCTCGTTCTTTAAACGACGCTATCCTGAGGAGGACACCTAAAGGCGAGCCGTAATGGCCTCATCTTCGGCAAGCTCCTCCGGTTTTTTTCCACAGTTTTTTCCCGTTTTATTCCGTTTTTTTTTTTTTCAGTTTTTTTTTTTTTTTACATTGTGCTGACTCTTGTTCTTTAAATGATGTTATCCCGAGGAGGACACCTAAAGGCGAGCCGTAATGGCCTCATCTTTGGCAAGCTTCTCCGGTTTTTTTTCCGTAGTTTTTTTCCGTTTTTTTTTTTTTTGCTCACTCTCGTTCTTTAAACGACGCTATCCTGAGGAGGACACCTAAAGGCGAGCCGTAATGGCCTTATCTTCGGCAAGCTCCTCCGGTTTTTTCCACTTTTTTTTTTTTTTTTTTTTACGTTGTGCTGACTCTTGTTCTTTAAGGTAGCGTTTGGTGGAGAGACAGAGACGGAAAGACTGAGACTGAGAGACAGAGACTAAGAGACAGGGATTGAAATAAATATCAGTATTCTGTTTGGTGCAAAATGGGAGACAGGAATTGAAATAAGAATGAAACTCTAATTTAATTTGCACAAAGGGTAAAATTGGAATTAATTAATTGAAATGAAAGTATTTTAGGTATAAAATGTTATTAAAGTTTCAGTCTCCATCTCTAAAAATTTCAGTCCCCTGTGTCCCTACTTTTTGGAGGTACTGAAATACTGAAATTTTAGAGACAGAGACAGAAATTTTAGTACCAGTCTCTGAACTAACAAACACGATACTGAGTCTCAGTCTCTCAGTCTCTGTCTCAGTACCTCAAAACAAACGCTACCTAAATGACATTATCCCGAGGAGGACACCTAAAGGCGACCCGTAATGGCCTCATCTTTGGCAAGCTTCTCCGGTTTTTTTTCCATAGTTTTTTTCCATTTTTTTTCAGTTTTTTTTTCTTTTTGTGCTGACTCTCGTTCTTTAAACGACGCTATCCTGAGGAGGACACCTAAAGGCGAGCCGTAATGGCCTTATCTTCGGCAAGCTTCTCCGGTTTTTTCCACTATTTTTTTTTTTCTTTTTTTTTTTTACGTTGTGCTGACTCTTGTTCTTTAAATGACGTTATCCCGAGGAGGACACTTTAAGACGATCCGTAATGGCCTCATCTTTGGCAAGCTTCTCCGGTTTTTTTTGTGCTGACTCTTGTTCTTTAAACGACGCTATCCTGAGGAGGGCACCTAAAGGCGAGCCGTAATGGCCTCATCTTCGGCAAGCTCCTCCGGTTTTTTTTTTTCCACAGTTTTTCCCGTTTTCTTTTTTTTTTTTTTTTTTTTTTACATTGTGCTAACTCTTGTTCTTTAAATGATGTTATCCCGAGGAAGACACCTAAAGGCGAGCCGTAATGGCCTCATCTTTGGCAAGCTTCTCCGGTTTTTTTCCATAGTTTTTTTCCGTTTTTTCTTCAGTTTTTTTTTTTTTTTTTTTTTTTTTTTTACATTGTGCTGACTCTTGTTCTTTAAATGACGTTATTCCGAGGAGGACACCTAAAGGCGAGCCGTAATGGCCTTATCTTTGGCAAGCTTCTCTGGTTTTTTTTCCATAGTTTTTTTCCGTTTTTTCTTCAGTTTTTTTTTCAGTTTTTTTTTTTTTTTTTACATTGTGCTGACTCTTATTCTTTAAATGACGTTATCCCGAGGAGGACACCTAAAGGCGAGCCGTAATGGCCTCATCTTTGGCAAGCTTCTCCGGTTTTTTTTCCATAGTTTTTTTCCAGTTTTTTTTTTTTTTTTTTTTTTTTTTTTTTTTTTTTTTTTTTTTTTTTTTTTTTTTTTTTTTTACGTTGTGCTGACAGTCATTCTTTAAACGACGCTATCCTGAGGAGGGCACCTAAAGGCGAGCCGTAATGGCCTCATCTTCGGCAAGCTCCTCCGGTTTTTTTTCCACAGTTTTTTCCTGTTTTTTTCCGCTTTTTTTTTCAGTTTTTTTTTTTTTTATTACATTGTGCTGACTCTTGTTCTTTAAATGACGTTATCCCGAGGAGGACACCTAAAGATGAGCCGTAATGGCCTCATCTTTGGCAAGCTTCTCCGGTTTTTTTTCCATAGTTTTTTTCCATAGTTTTTTCCGTTTTATTTTTAGTTTTTTTTTGTTTTTTTGTTTTTGTTTTTTTTTTGCTCACTCTCGTTCTTTAAACGACGCTATCCTGAGGAGGACACCTAAAGGCGAGCCGTAATGGCCTTATCTTCGGCAAGCTTCTCCGGTTTTTTCCACTGTTTTTTTTTTTTTTTTTTTTACGTTGTGCTGACTCTTGTTCTTTAAATGACGTTATCCCGAGGAGGACACTTAAAGGCGACCCGTAATGGCCTCATCTTTGGCAAGCTTCTCCGGTTTTTTTTGTGCTGACTCTTGTTCTTTAAACGACGCTATCCTGAGGAGGGCACCTAAAGGCGAGCCGTAATGGCCTCATCTTCGGCAAGCTCCTCCGGTTTTTTTCCACAGTTTTTTTCCGGTTTTTTTCCGTTTTTTTTCAGTTTTTTTTTTTGTGCTGACTCTCGTTCTTTAAACGACGCTATCCTGAGGAGGACACCTAAAGGCGAGCCGTAATGGCCTCATCTTCGGCAAGCTCCTCCGGTTTTTTTTTCCACAGTTTTTTCCCGTTTTTTTTTTCAGTTTTTTTTTTTATTTTTTTTTTTACGTTGTGCTGACTCTCGCTCTTTAAACGACGCTATCCTGAGGAGGACACCTAAAGGCGAGCCGTAATGGCCTCTTCTTCGGCAAGCTCCTCCGGTTTTTTGTTCCACAGTTTTTTCCCGTTTTTTTTTTTTTTTTTTTTTTTTTTTTTTTTTTTTTTTTTTTTTTTTTTTACATTGTGCTGATTCTTGTTCTTTAAATGACGTTATCCCGAGGAGGACACCTAAAGGCGAGCCGTAATGGCCTCATCTTTGGCAAGCTTCTCCGGTTTTTTTTCCATAGTTTTTTTCCGTTTTTTTTTTTATTTTTTTTTATTTTTTATTTTTTTTTACATTGTGCTGACTCTTGTTCTTTAAATGACGTTATCCCGAGGAGGACACCTAAAGGCGAGCCGTAATGGCCTCATCTTTGGCAAGCTTCTCCGGTTTTTTTTTCCATAGTTTTTTTCCGTTTTTTCTTTAGTTTTTTTTTTTTTTTTTTTTTTTTTTTTTTTTTTTTTACATTGTGCTGACTCTTGTTCTTTAAATGACGTTATCCCGAGGAGGACACCTAAAGGCGAGCCGTAATGGCCTCATCTTTGGCAAGCTTCTCCGGTTTTTTTTTCCATAGTTTTTTTCCGTTTTTTCTTCAGTTTTTTTTTCTAGTTTTTTTTTTTTTTTTTTTTTTTTTTTTTTTTTTTTTTTTTTTTTTTTTAGGTTGTGCTGACTCTTGTTCTTTAAATGACGTTATCCCGAGGAGGACACTTAAAGGCGACCCGTAATGGCCTCATCTTTGGCAAGCTTCTCCGGTTTTTTTTGTGCTGACTCTTGTTCTTTAAACGACGCTATCCTGAGGAGGGCACCTAAAGGCGAGCCGTAATGGCCTCATTTTTGGCAAGCTCCTCCGGTTTTTTTTTTCCACAGCATTTCCCGTTTTCTTTTTTTTTTTTTTTTTTTTTTTTACATTGTCCTAACTCTTGTTCTTTAAATGATGTTATCCCGAGGAAGACACCTAAAGGCGAGCCGTAATGGCCTCATCTTTGGCAAGCTTCTCCGGTTTTTTTCCATAGTTTTTTTCCATTTTACCTTCAGTTTTTTTTTCAGTTTTTTTTTTTTTTTTTTTTTTTTACATTGTGCTGACTCTTGTTCTTTAAATGACGTTATTCCGAGGAGGACACCTAAAGGCGAGCCGTAATGGCCTCATCTTTGGCAAGCTTCTCCGGTTTTTTTTCCATAGTTTTTTTCCGTTTTTTCTTCAGTTTTTTTTCAGTTTTTTTTTTTTTTTTACGTTGTGCTGACTCTTGTTCTTTAAATGACATTATCCCGAGGAGGACACCTAAAGGCGAGCCGTAATGGCCTCATCTTTGGCAAGCTTCTCCGGTTTTTTTTCCATAGTTTTTTTCCGTTTTTTCTCCAGTTTTTTTTTCAGTTTTTTTTTTTTTTTTTTTTTTTTTTTTTTTTTTTTACGTTGTGCTGACTCTCGTTCTTTAAACGACGCTATCCTGAGGAGGACACCTAAAGGCGAGCCGTAATGGCCTCATCTTCGGCAAGCTCCTCCGATTTTTTTTTCCACAGTTTTTTCCCGTTTTTTTTTTCCGTTTTTTTTTCTTTTTTTTTTTTTTTTAATACATTTTGCTAACTCTTGTTCTTTAAATGATGTTATCCCGAGGAAGACACCTAAAGGCGAGCCGTAATGGCCTCATCTTTGGCAAGCTTCTCCGGTTTTTTTCCATAGTTTTTTTCCGTTATTTCTCCAGTTTTTTTTTTCAGTTTTTTTTTATTTTTTTTATTTTTTTTACGTTATGCTGACTCTCGTTCTTTAAACGACGCTATCCTCAGGAGGACACCTAAAGGCGAGCCGTAATGGCCTCATCTTCGGCAAGCTCCTCCATTTTTTTTTTCCACAGTTTTTTCCCGTTTTTTTTTTTTTTTTTTTTTTTTTTTTTTTTTTTTTTTTTTTTACATTGTGCTAACTCTTGTTCTTTAAATGATGTTATCCCGTGGAAGACACCTAAAGGCGAGCCGTAATGGCCTCATCTTTGGCAAGCTTCTCCGGTTTTTTTTCCATAGTTTTTTTCCGTTTTTTCTTCAAATTTTTTTCTTCAGTTTTTTTTTTTTTTTTTTTTTTAAACATTGTGCTGACTCTTGTTCTTTAAATGACGTTATCCCGAGGAGGACACCTAAAGGCGAGCCGTAATGGCCTCATCTTTGGCAAGCTTCTCCGGTTTTTTTTCCATAGTTTTTTTCCTTTTTTTTTTCAGTTTTTTTTTTTTTTCTGACTCTCGTTCTTTAAACGACGCTATCCTGAGGAAGACACCTAAAGGCGAGCCGTAATGGCCTTATCTTCGGCAAGCTCCTCCGGTTTTTTCCACTGTTTTTTTTTTTTTTTTACGTTGTGCTGACTCTTGTTCTTTAAATGACGTTATCCCGAGGAGGACACCTAAAGGCGACCCGTAATGGCCTCATCTTTGGCAAGCTTCTCCGGTTTTTTTTCCATAGTTTTTTTCCGTTTTTTCTCCAGTTTTTTTTTTTCAGTTTTTTTTTTATTTTTTTTTATTTTTTTTACGTTATGCTGACTCTCGACTTTAAACGACGCTATCCTGAGGAGGACACCTAAAGGCGAGCCGTAATGGCCTCATCTTCGGCAAGCTCCTCCGATTTTTTTTTCCACAGTTTTTTCCCGTTTTTTTTTTTTTTT
>NC_142437.1:56325000-56330000 GCF_059453495.1 Arachis ipaensis | reverse complement strand
AATGGCCTCATCTTCGGCAAGCTCCTCCGGTTTTTTTTTCCACAGTTTTTTCCCGTTTTTTTTTTTTTTTTTTTTTTACATTGTGCTGACTCTTGTTCTTTAAATGACGTTATCCCGAGGAGGACACCTAAAGGCGAGCCGTAATAACCTCATCTTTGCCAAGCTTCTCCGGTTTTTTTTCCATAGTTTTTTTCCGTTTTTTCTTTAGTTTTTTTTTTCAGTTTTTTTTTTTTTATACATTGTGCTGACTCTTGTTCTTTAAATGACGTTATCCCGAGGAGGACACCTAAAGGCGAGCCGTAATGGCCTCATCTTTGGCAAGCTTCTCCGGTTTTTTTTCCATAGTTTTTTTCCTTTTTTTTCAGTTTTTTTTTTTTTTTTGTGCTGACTCTCGTTCTTTAAACGACGCTATCCTGAGGAGGACACCTAAAGGCGAGCCGTAATGGCCTTATCTTCGGCAAGCTCCTCAGGTTTTTTCCACTGTTTTTTTGTTTTGTTTTTTTTGTTTTTTTGTTTTTTTTTTTTTTTACGTTGTGCTGACTCTTGTTCTTTAAATGACGTTATCCCGAGGAGGACACCTAAAGGCGACCCGTAATGGCCTCATCTTTGGCAAGCTTCTCCGGTTTTTTTCCATAGTTTTTTTCCGTTTTTTTTTTTTTTTTTTTTTTTTTTTTTTTTTTTTTTTACGTTGTGCTGACTCTCATTCTTTAAACGACGCTATCCTGAGGAGGGCACCTAAAGGCGAGCCGTAATGGCCTCATCTTCGGCAAGCTCCTCCGGTTTTTTTTCCACAGTTTTTTCCTGTTTTTTTCCGTTTTTTTTTTCATTTTTTTTTATTACATTGTGCTGACTCTTGTTCTTTAAATGACGTTATCCCGAGGAGGACACCTAAAGACGAGCCGTAATGGCCTCATCTTTGGCAAGCTTCTCCGGTTTTTTTTCCATAGTTTTTTTCCATAGTTTTTTTTCCGTTTTTTTTTTTTTTTTTTTTTTTTTTTGCTCACTCTCGTTCTTTAAACGACGCTATCCTGAGGAGGACACCTAAAGGCGAGCCGTAATGGCCTTATCTTCGGCAAGCTTCTCCGGTTTTTTCCACTGTTTTTTTTTTTTTTTTTTACGTTGTGCTGACTCTTGCTCTTTAAATGACGTTATCCCGAGGAGGACACTTAAAGGCGACCCGTAATGGCCTCATCTTTGGCAAGCTTCTCCGGTTTTTTTTGTGCTGACTCTTGTTCTTTAAACGACGCTATCCTGAGGAGGGCACCTAAAGGCGAGCCGTAATGGCCTCATCTTCGGCAAGCTCCTCCGGTTTTTTTCCACAGTTTTTTTTCGGTTTTTTTCCGTTTTTTTTCAGTTTTTTTTTTGTGCTAACTCTCGTTCTTTAAACGACGCTATCCTGAGGAGGACTCCTAAAGGCGAGCCGTAATGGCCTCATCTTCGGCAAGCTCCTCCGGTTTTTTTTTCCACAGTTTTTTCCCGTTTTTTTTTTCAGTTTTTTTTTTATTTTTTTTTACGTTGTGCTGACTCTCGTTCTTTAAACGACGCTATCCTGAGGAGGACACCTAAAGGCGAGCCGTAATGGCCTCATCTTCGGCAAGTTCCTCCGGTTTTTTTGCACAGTTTTTTTCCGGCTTTTTTCCTTTTTTTTTTTTTATTTTTTTTTTACGTTGTGCTGACTCTCGCTCTTTAAACGACGCTATCCTGAGGAGGACACCTAAAGGCGAGCCGTAATGGCCTCTTCTTCGGCAAGCTCCTCCGGTTTTTTTTTCCACAGTTTTTTCCCGTTTTTTTTTTTTTTTTTTTTTTTTTTTTTTTTTTAACATTGTGCTGACTCTTGTTCTTTAAATGACGTTATCCCGAGGAGGACACCTAAAGGCGAGCCGTAATGGCCTCATCTTTGGCAAGCTTCTCAGGTTTTTTTTCCATAGTTTTTTTTTCAGTTTTTTTTTTTTTTTTTTTTTTATTACATTGTGCTGACTCTTGTTCTTTAAATGACGTTATCCCGAGGAGGACACCTAAAGGCGAGCCGTAATGGCGTCATCTTTGGCAAGCTTCTCCGGTTTTTTTTTCCATAGTTTTTTTCCGTTTTTTCTTCAGTTTTTTTTTTTTTTTTTTTTTTTTTTTTTTTTTTTTTTTTTTTTTTTTTTTTACGTTGTGCTGACTCTCGTTCTTTAAACGACGCTATCCTGAGGAGGACACCTAAAGGCGAGCCGTAATGGCCTCATCTTCGGCAAGCTCCTCCGGTTTTTTTCCACAGTTTTTTCCCGTTTTTTTCCGTTTTTTTTTTTCAGTTTTTTTTTTTTTTACATTGTGCTGACTCTTGTTCTTTAAATGATGTTATCCCGAGGAGGACACCTAAAGGCGAGCCGTAATGGCCTCATCTTTGGCAAGCTTCTCCGGTTTTTTTTCCATAGTTTTTTTCCGTTTTTTTTTTTTTTTTTTTTTGCTCACTCTCGTTCTTTAAACGACGCTATCCTGAGGAGGACACCTAAAGGCGAGCCGTAATGGCCTTATCTTCGGCAAGCTCCTCCGGTTTTTTCCACTGTTTTTTTTTTTTTTTTTTTTTTTACGTTGTGCTGACTCTTGTTCTTTAAATGACCTTATCCCGAAGAGGACACCTAAAGGCGACCCGTAATGGCCTCATCTTTGGCAAGCTTCTCCGGTTTTTTTTCCATAGTTTTTTTCCATTTTTTTTTCAGTTTTTTTTTTCTTTTTGTGCTGACTCTCGTTCTTTAAACGACGCTATCCTGAGGAGGACACCTAAAGGCGAGCCGTAATGGCCTCATCTTCGGCAAGCTCCTCCGGTTTTTTTTTTTCCACAGTTTTTCCCGTTTTTTTTTTCCCGTTTTCTTTTTTTTTTTTTTTTTTTTTTTTACATTGTGCTAACTCTTGTTCTTTAAATGATGTTATCCCGAGGAAGACACCTAAAGGCGAGCCGTAATGGCCTCATCTTTGGCAAGCTTCTCCGGTTTTTTTCCATAGTTTTTTTCCGTTTTTTTTTTCAGTTTTTTTTTTTCTTTTTGTGCTGACTCTCGTTCATTAAACGACGCTATCCTGAGGAGGATACCTAAAGGCGAGCCGTAATGGCCTTATCTTCGGCAAGCTTCTCCGGTTTTTTCCACTTTTTTTTTTTTTTTTTTTTTTTTTTTTTTTTTTACGTTGTGCTTACTCTTGTTCTTTAAAAGACGTTATCCCGAGGAGGACACTTAAAGGCGACCCGTAATGGCCTCATCTTTGGCAAGCTTCTCCGGTTTTTTTTGTGCTGACTCTTGTTCTTTAAACGACGCTATCCTGAGGAGGGCACCTAAAGGCGAGCCGTAATGGCCTCATCTTCGGCAAGCTCCTCCGGTTTTTTTCCACAGTTTTTTTCCGGTTTTTTTCCGTTTTTTTTCAGTTTATTTTTTTTTTTGTGCTGACTCTCGTTCTTTAAACGACGCTATCCTGACGAGGACACCTAAAGGCGAGCCGTAATGGCCTCATCTTCGGCAAGCTCCTCCGGTTATTTTTTCCACAGTTTTTTCCCGTTTTTTTTTCAGTTTTTTTTTTTTTTTTATTACGTTGTGCTAACTCTTGTTCTTTAAATGACGTTATCCCGAGGAGGACACCTAAAGGCGAGCCGTAATGGCCTCATCTTTGGCAAGCTTCTCCGGTTTTTTTTCCATTTTTTCTTCAGTTTTTTTTTTCATTTTTTTTTACGTTGTGCTGACTCTCGTTCTTTAAACGACGCTATCCTGAGGAGGACACCTAAAGGCGAGCCGTAATGGCCTCATCTTCGGCAAGCTCCTCCGGTTTTTTTTTCCACAGTTTTTTCCCGTTTTTTTTTTTTTTTTTTTTTTTTTTTTTTTTTTTTTTTTTTTTTTTTTTTTTTTACATTGTGCTGACTCTTGTTCTTTAAATGACGTTATCCCGAGGAGTACACTTAAAGGCGAGCCGTAATAGCCTCATCTTTGGCAAGCTTCTCCGGTTTTTTTTCCATAGTTTTTTTCCGTTTTTTCTTTAGTTTTTTTTTTCAGTTTTTTTTTTTTTATACATTGTGCTGACTCTTGTTCTTTAAATGACGTTATCTCGAGGAGGACACCTAAAGGCGAGCCGTAATGGCCTCATCTTTGGCAAGCTTCTCCGGTTTTTTTTCCATAGTTTTTTTCCTTTTTTTTTTCAGTTTTTTTTTTTTTTTTTTTTTTTTGTGCTGACTCTCGTTCTTTAAACGACGCTATCCTGAGGAGGACACCTAAAGGCGAGCCGTAATGGCCTTATCTTCGGCAAGCTCCTCAGGTTTTTTCCACTGTTTTTTTGTTTTGTTTTTTTTGTTTTTTTGTTTTTTTTTTTTTTACGTTGTCCTGACTCTTGTTCTTTAAATGACGTTATCCCGAGGAGGACACCTAAAGGCGACCCGTAATGGCCTCATCTTTGGCAAGCTTCTCCGGTTTTTTTCCATAGTTTTTTTCCGTTTTTTTTTTTTTTTTTTTTTTTTTTTTTTTTTTTTTTTTTTTTTTTTTTTTTTTTTTTTTACGTTGTGCTGACTCTCATTCTTTAAACGACGCTATCCTGAGGAGGGCACCTAAAGGCGAGCCGTAATGGCCTCATCTTCGGCAAGCTCCTCCGGTTTTTTTTTCCACAGTTTTTTCCTGTTTTTTTCCGTTTTTTTTTCATTTTTTTTTTATTACATTGTGCTGACTCTTGTTCTTTAAATGACGTTATCCCGAGGAGGACACCTAAAGACGAGCCGTAATGGCCTCATCTTTGGCAAGCTTCTCCGGTTTTTTTTCCATAGTTTTTTTCCATAGTTTTTTTTCCGTTTTTTTTTTTTTTTTTTTTTTTTTTTTTGCTCACTCTCGTTCTTTAAACGACGCTATCCTGAGGAGGACACCTAAAGGCGAGCCGTAATGGCCTTATCTTCGGCAAGCTTCTCCGGTTTTTTCCACTGTTTTTTTTTTTTTTTTTTACGTTGTGCTGACTCTTGCTCTTTAAATGACGTTATCCCGAGGAGGACACTTAAAGGC
>NC_142437.1:56317500-56322500 GCF_059453495.1 Arachis ipaensis | reverse complement strand
TTTTTTCTTCAGTTTTTTTTTCAGTTTTTTTTTTTTTTTTTTTTTTTTTTTTTTTTTTTTTTTTTTTACATTGTGCTGACTCTTGTTCTTTAAATGACGTTATCCCGAGGAGGACACCTAAAGGCGAGCCGTAATGGCCTCATCTTTGGCAAGCTTCTCCGGTTTTTTTTCCATAGTTTTTTTCCGTTTTTTTTTTCAGTTTTTTTTTTTTTTTGTGCTGACTCTCGTTCTTTAAACGACGCTATCCTGAGGAGGACACCTAAAGGCGAGCCGTAATGGCCTTATCTTCGGCAAGCTCCTCAGGTTTTTTCAACTTTTTTTTTTTTTACCTTGTGCTGACTCTTGTTCTTTAAATGACGTTATCCCGAGGAGGACACCTAAAGGCGAGCCGTAATGTCCTCATCTTTGGCAAGCTTCTCCGGTTTTTTTCCATAGTTTTTTTCCGTTTTTTCTTCAGTTTTTTTTTTTCATTTTTTTTTTTTTACATTGTGTTGACTCTTGTTCTTTAAATGACGTTAACCCGAGGAGGACACCTAAAGGCGAGCCGTAATGGCCTCATCTTTGGCAAGCTTCTCCGGTTTTTTTTCCATAGTTTTTTTCCGTTTTTTTTTTTTTTTTTTTGCTTTTTTTTTTTTTTTTTTTTACGTTGTGCTGACTCTCGTTCTTTAAACGACGCTATCCTGAGGAGGACACCTAAAGGCGAGCCGTAATGGCCTTATCTTCGGCAAGCTCCTCCGGTTTTTCCCACTTTTTTTTTTTTTTTTTTAAACGTTGTGCTGACTCTTGTTCTTTAAATGACATTATCCCGAGGAGGACACCTAAAGGCGACCCGTAATGGCCTCATCTTTGGCAAGCTTCTCCGGTTTTTTTTTCCATAGTTTTTTTCCATTTTTTTTTTCAGTTTTTTTTTTCTTTTTGTGCTGACTCTCGTTCTTTAAACGACGCTATCCTGAGGAGGACACCTAAAGGCGAGCCGTAATGGCCTTATCTTCGGCAAGCTTCTCCGGTTTTTTTTTTTTTTTTTTTTTTTTTTTTTTTTTTTTTACGTTGTGCTGACTCTTGTTCTTTAAATGACGTTATCCCGAGGAGGACACTTAAAGGCGACCCGTAATGGCCTCATCTTTGGCAAGCTTCTCCGGTTTTTTTTGTGCTGACTCTTGTTCTTTAAACGACGCTATCCTGAGGAGGGCACCTAAAGGCGAGCCATAATGGCCTCATCTTCCGGCAAGCTCCTCCGGTTTTTTTTTTCCACAGTTTTTCCCGTTTTTTTTTCCCGTTTTCTTTTTTTTTTTTTTTTTTTTTTTTACATTGTGCTAACTCTTGTTCTTTAAATGATGTTATCCCGAGGAAGACACCTAAAGGCGAGCCGTAATGGCCTCATCTTTGGCAAGCTTCTCCGGTTTTTTTTTCCATAGTTTTTTTTCTGTTTTTTCTTTAGCTTTTTTTTTTCAGGTTTTTTTTTTTTTTTTTTTTTTTTTTTTAACGTTGTGCTGACTCTTGTTCTTTAAATGACGTTATCCCGAGGAGGACACCTAAAGGCGACCCGTAATGGCCTCATCTTTGGCAAGCTTCTCCGGTTTTTTTCCATAGTTTTTTTCCGTTTTTTTTTCAGTTTTTTTTTTTTTTTTTTTTTCGTTGTGCTGATTCTCGTTCTTTAAACGACGCTATCCTGAGGAGGACACCTAAAGGCGAGCCGTAATGGCCTTATCTTCGGCAAGCTCCTCCGGCTTTTTTCGACAGTTTTTTTTTTCCGGTTTTTTCCCGATTTTTTTCCGAGTTTTTTTGTTTTTTTCTTTTTTTTTTTTTTTCCGTTGTGCTGAATCTTATTCTTTAAATGACGTTATCCCGAGGAGGACACCTAAAGGCGAGCCGTAATGGCCTCATCTTCGGCAAGCTCCTCCGGTTTTTTTGCACAGTTTTTTTCCGGCTTTTTTCCATTTTTTTCAGTTTTTTTTTTTTTAATGTTATGCTGACTCTCGTTCTTTAAACGACGCTATCCTGAGAAGGACACCTAAAGGCGAGCCGTAATGGCCTCTTCTTCGGCAAGCTCCTCCGGTTTTTTTTCCACAGTTTTTTCCCGTTTTTTTTTTTTTTTTTTTTACATTGTGCTAACTCTTGTTCTTTAAATGATGTTATCCCGAGGAAGACACCTAAAGGCGAGCCGTAATGGCCTCATCTTTGGCAAGCTTCTCCGGTTTTTTTTCCATAGTTTTTTTCTGTTTTTTCTTTAGTTTTTTTTTTCAGTTTTTTTTTTTTTTATTACATTGTGCTGACTCTTGTTCTTTAAATGACGTTATTCCGAGGAGGACACCTAAAGGCGAGCCGTAATGGCCTCATCTTTGGCAAGCTTCTCCGGTTTTTTTTCCATAGTTTTTTTCCGTTTTTCCTTCAGTTTTTTTTTTCAGTTTTTTTTTTTTTTACATTGTGCTGACTCTTATTCTTTAAATGACGTTATCCCGAGGAGGACACCTAAAGGCGAGCCGTAATGGCCTCATCTTTGGCAAGCTTCTCCGGTTATTTTTCCATAGTTTTTTTTCCGTTTTTTCTCAAGTTTTTTTTTTCAGTTTTTTTATTTTTTATTTTTTTTACGTTGTGCTGACTCTCGTTCTTTAAACGACGCTATCCTGAGGAGGACACCTAAAGGCGAGCCGTAATGGCCTCATCTTCGGCAAGCTCCTCCGATTTTTTTTTCCACAGTTTTTTCCCGTTTTTTTTTTTTTTTTTTTTTTTTTTTTTTTTTTTTTTTTTTTTTTACATTGTGCTAACTCTTGTTCTTTAAATGATGTTATCCCGAGGAAGACACCTAAAGGCGAGCCGTAATGGCCTCATCTTTGGCAAGCTTCTCCGGTTTTTTTTCCATAGTTTTTTTCCGTTTTTTCTTCAGTTTTTTTTTTCAGTTTTTTTTTTTTTTTTTTTTTTTTTTTTTTTTTTTTTTTTACATTGTGCTGTCTCTTGTTCTTTAAATGACGTTATCCCGAGGAGGACACCTAAAGGCGAGCCGTAATGGCCTCATCTTTGGCAAGCTTTTCCGGTTTTTTTTCCATAGTTTTTTTCCGTTTTTTTTTCATTTTTTTTTTTGTGCTGACTCTCGTTCTTTAAACGACGCTATCCTGAGGAAGACACCTAAAGGCGAGCCGTAATGGCCTTATCTTCGGCAAGCTCCTCAGGTTTTTTCAACTGTTTTTTCTTTTTTTTTTTTTTACGTTGTGCTGACTCTTGTTCTTTAAATGACGTTATCCCGAGGAGGACACCTAAAGGCGACCCGTAATGGCCTCATCTTTGGCAAGCTTCTCCGGTTTTTTTCCCATAGTTTTTTTCCTTTTTTTTTCAGTTTTTTTTTTCTGACTCTCGTTCTTTAAACGACGCTATCCTGAGGAAGACACCTAAAGGCGAGCCGTTATCTTCGGCAAGCTCCTCCGGTTTTTTCCACTGTTTTTTTTTTTTACATTGTGCTGACTCTTGTTCTTTAAATGACGTTATCCCGAGGAGGACACCTAAAGGCGACCCGTAATGGCCTCATCTTTGGCAAGCTTCTCCGGTTTTTTTTCCATAGTTTTTTTTCGTTTTTTTTTTCAGTTTTTTTTTCTTTTTGTGCTGACTCTCGTTCTTTAAACGACGCTATCCTGAGGAGGACACCTAAAGGCGAGCCGTAATTTCTTTATCTTCGGCAAGCTTCTCCGGTTTTTTCCACTTTTTTTTTTTTTTTTACGTTGTGCTTACTCTTGTTCTTTAAAAGACGTTATCCCGAGGAGGACACTTAAAGGCGACCCGTAATGGCCTCATCTTTGGCAAGCTTCTCCGGTTTTTTTTGTGCTGACTCTTGTTCTTTAAACGACGCTATCTTGAGGAGGGCACCTAAAGGCGAGCCGTAATGGCCTCATCTTCGGCAAGCTCCTCCGGTTTTTTTCCACAGTTTTTTTCCGGTTTTTTTCCGTTTTTTTTCAGTTTATTTTTTTTTTTTTGTGCTGACTCTCGTTCTTTAAACGACGCTATCCTGACGAGGACACCTAAAGGCGAGCCGTAATGGCCTCATCTTCGGCAAGCTCCTCCGGTTTTTTTTTCCACAGTTTTTTCCCGTTTTTTTTTCAATTTTTTTTTTTATTTTTTTTACGTTGTGCTGACTCTCGTTCTTTAAACGACGCTATCCTGAGGAGGACACCTAAAGGCGAGCCGTAATGGCCTCTTCTTCGGCAAGCTCCTCCGGTTTTTTTTTCCACAGTTTTTTCCCGTTTTTTTTTTTTTTTTTTTTTTTTTTTTTTTTTTTTACATTGTGCTGACTCTTGTTCTTTAAATGACGTTATCCCGAGGAGTACACTTAAAGGCGAGCCGTAATAGCCTCATCTTTGGCAAGCTTCTCCGGTTTTTTTTCCATAGTTTTTTTCCGTTTTTTCTTTAGTTTTTTTTTTCAGTTTTTTTTCTTTTTATACATTGTGCTGACTCTTGTTCTTTAAATGACGTTATCTCGAGGAGGACACCTAAAGGCGAGCCGTAATGGCCTCATCTTTGGCAAGCTTCTCCGGTTTTTTTTCCATAGTTTTTTTCCTTTTTTTTTTCAGTTTTTTTTTTTTTTTTTTTTTGTGCTGACTCTCGTTCTTTAAACGACGCTATCCTGAGGAGGACACCTAAAGGCGAGCCGTAATGGCCTTATCTTCGGCAAGCTCCTCAGGTTTTTTCCACTGTTTTTTTGTTTTGTTTTTTTTGTTTTTTTGTTTTTTTTTTTTTTTACGTTGTCCTGACTCTTGTTCTTTAAATGACGTTATCCCGAGGAGGACACCTAAAGGCGACCCGTAATGGCCTCATCTTTGGCAAGCTTCTCCGGTTTTTTTCCATAGTTTTTTTCCGTTTTTTTTTTTTTTTTTTTTTTTTTTTTTTTTTTTTTTTTTTTTTTACGTTGTGCTGACTCTCATTCTTTAAACGACGCTATCCTGAGGAGGGCACCTAAAGGCGAGCCGTAATGGCCTCATCTTCGGCAAGCTCCTCCGGTTTTTTTTCCACAGTTT
>NC_142437.1:56292500-56300000 GCF_059453495.1 Arachis ipaensis | reverse complement strand
CCGTAATGGCCTCATCTTTGGCAAGCTTCTCCGGTTTTTTTTGTGCTGACTCTTGTTCTTTAAACGACGCTATCTTGAGGAGGGCACCTAAAGGCGAGCCGTAATGGCCTCATCTTCGGCAAGCTCCTCCGGTTTTTTTCCACAGTTTTTTTCCGGTTTTTTTCCGTTTTTTTTCAGTTTATTTTTTTTTTGTGCTGACTCTCGTTCTTTAAACGACGCTATCCTGACGAGGACACCTAAAGGCGAGCCGTAATGGCCTCATCTTCGGCAAGCTCCTCCGGTTTTTTTTTCCACAGTTTTTTCCCGTTTTTTTTTCAATTTTTTTTTTTATTTTTTTTACGTTGTGCTGACTCTCGTTCTTTAAACGACGCTATCTTGAGGAGGACACCTAAAGGCGAGCCGTAATGGCCTCTTCTTCGGCAAGCTCCTCCGGTTTTTTTTTCCACAGTTTTTTCCCGTTTTTTTTTTTTTTTTTTTTTTTTTTATTTTTTTTTTACATTGTGCTGACTCTTGTTATTTAAATGACGTTATCCCGAGGAGGACACCTAAAGGCGAGCCGTAATGGCCTCATCTTTGGCAAGCTTCTCCGGTTTTTTTTCCATAGTTATTTTCCATAGTTTTTTTCCGTTTTATTTTTAGTTTTTTTTTTTGTTTTTTTTGTTTTTGTTTTTTTTTGCTCACTCTCGTTCTTTAAACGACGCTATCCTGAGGAGGACACCTAAAGGCGAGCCGTAATGGCCTTATCTTCGGCAAGCTTCTCCGGTTTTTTCCACTGTTTTTTTTTTTTTTTTACGTTGTGCTGACTCTTGTTCTTTAAATGACGTTATCCCGAGGAGGACACTTAAAGGCGACCCGTAATGGCCTCATCTTTGGCAAGCTTCTCCGGTTTTTTTTGTGCTGACTCTTGTTCTTTAAACGACGCTATCCTTAGGAGGGCACCTAAAGGCGAGCCGTAATGGCCTCATCTTCGGCAAGCTCCTCCGGTTTTTTTCCCCAGTTTTTTTCCGGTTTTTTTCCGTTTTTTTTCAGTTTTTTTTTTTTGTGCTGACTCTCGTTCTTTAAACGACGCTATCCTGAGGAGGACACCTAAAGGCGAGCCGTAATGGCCTCATCTTCGGCAAGCTCCTCCGGTTTTTTTTTCCAGAGTATTTTCCCGTTTTTTTTTTCAGTTTTTTTTTTTTTTTTTTTTTACGTTGTGCTGACTCTCGTTCTTTAAACGACGCTATCCTGAGGAGGACACCTAAAGGCGAGCCGTAATGGCCTCATCTTCGGCAAGTTCCTCCGGTTTTTTTGCACAGTTTTTTTCCGGCTTTTTTCCGTTTTTTTTCTTTTTTTTTTTTTTTTTTTATTTACGTTGTGCTGACTCTCGCTCTTTAAACGACGCTATCCTGAGGAGGACACCTAAAGGCGAGCCGTAATGGCCTCTTCTTCGGCAAGCTCCTCCGGTTTTTTTTTCCACAGTTTTTTCCCTTTTTTTTTTTTTTTTTTTTTTTTTTTTTTTTTTTTTTTTTTTTTTTTTTTTTTTTTTTTTTTTTTTACATTGTGCTGACTCTTGTTCTTTAAATGACGTTATCCCGAGGAGGACACCTAAAGGCGAGCCGTAATGGCCTCATCTTTGGCAAGCTTCTCCGGTTTTTTTTGTGCTGACTCTTGTTCTTTAAACGACGCTATCCTGAGGAGGGCACCTAAAGGCGAGCCGTAATGGCCTCATCTTCGGCAAGCTCCTCCGGTTTTTTTCCACAGTTTTTTTCCGTCTTTTTTCAGTTTTTTTTTTTTTGTGCTGACTCTCGTTCTTTAAACGACGCTATCCTGAGGAGGACACCTAAAGGCGAGCCGTAATGGCCTCATCTTCGGCAAGCTCCTCCTGTTTTTTTTTCCACAGTTTTTTCCCGTTTTTTTTTCAGTTTTTTTATTTTTTTTTTATTTTTTTTTTACGTTGTGCTGACTCTCGTTCTTTAAACGACGCTATCCTGAGGAGGACACCTAAAGGCGAGCCGTAATGGCCTCATCTTCGGCAAGTTCTTCCGGTTTTTTTGCACAGTTTTTTTCCGGCTTTTTTCCGTTTTTTTTCTTTTTTTTTTTTTTTTTTTTACGTTGTGCTGACTCTCGCTCTTTAAACGACGCTATCCTGAGGAGGACACCTAAAGGCGAGCCGTAATGGCCTCTTCTTCGGCAAGCTCCTCCGGTTTTTTTTCCACAGTTTTTTCCCGTTTTTTTTTTTTTTTTTTTTTTTTTTTTTTTTTTTTACATTGTGCTGACTCTTGTTCTTTAAATGACGTTATCCCGAGGAGGACACCTAAAGGCGAGCCGTAATGGCCTCATCTTTGGCAAGCTTCTCCGGTTTTTTTTCCATAGTTTTTTTCCGTTTTTTTTTCAGTTTTTATTTTTTTTATTTTTTTATTTTTTTTTTATACATTGTGCTGACTCTTGTTCTTTAAATGACGTTATCCCGAGGAGGACACCTAAAGGCGAGCCGTAATGGCCTCATCTTTGGCAAGCTTCTCCGGTTTTTTTTCCATAGTTTTTTTCCGATTTTTTTTTTTTTTTTACATTGTGCTGACTCTTGTTCTTTAAATGACGTTATCCCGAGGAGGACACCTAAAGGCGAGCCGTAATGGCCTCATCTTTGGCAAGCTTCTCCGGTTTTTTTTCCATAGTTTTTTTTTCCGTTTTTTCTTCAGTTTTTTTTTCATTTTTTTTTTTTACGTTGTGCTGACTCTCGTTCTTTAAACGACGCTATCCTGAGGAGGACACCTAAAGGCGAGCCGTAATGGCCTCATCTTCGGCAAGCTCCTCCGGTTTTTTTTTCCACAGTTTTTCCCGTTCTTTTTTTTTTTTTTTTTACATTGTGCTAACTCATGTTCTTTAAATGATGTTATCCCGAGGAAGACACCTAAAGGTGAGCCGTAATGGCCTCATCTTTGGCAAGATTCTCCGGTTTTTTTTCCATAGTTTTTTTCTGTTTTTTCTTCAGTTTTTTTTTCAGTTTTTTTTTTTTTTTTTTTCATTGTGCTGACTCTTGTTCTTTAAATGACGTTATCCCGAGGAGGACACCTAAAGGCGAGCCGTAATGGCCTCATCTTTGGCAAGCTTCTCCGGTTTTTTTTCCATAGTTTTTTTCCATAGTTTTTTTCCTTTTTTTTTCAGTTTTGTTTTTTTTTTTTTTTTTTTTTTTTGTGCTGACTCTCGTTCTTTAAACGACGCTATCCTGAGGAGGACACCTAAAAGCGAGCCGTAATGGCCTTATCTTCGGCAAGCTCCTCAGGTTTTTTCCACTGTTTTTTTGTTTTGTTTTTTTTGTTTTTTTGTTTTTTTTTTTTTACGTTGTGCTGACTCTTGTTCTTTAAATGACGTTATCCCGAGGAGGACACCTAAAGGTGACCCGTAATGGCCTCATCTTTGGCAAGCTTCTCCGGTTTTTTTTCCATAGTTTTTTTCCTGTTTTTTTCCGTTTTTTTTTCAGTTTTTTTTTTTTTTTTTTTTTTTTTTTTTTTTTTTTTACATTGTGCTGACTCTTGTTCTTTAAATGACGTTATCCCGAGGAGGACACCTAAAGGCGAGCCGTAATGGCCTCATCTTCGGCAAGCTCCTCCGGTTTTTTTTCCATAGTTTTTTCCTGTTTTTTTCCGTTTTTTTTTCAGTTTTTTTTTTTTTTTTTTTTTTTTTTTTTTTTTTTTTTTTACATTGTGCTGACTCTTGTTCTTTAAATGACGTTATCCCGAGGAGGACACCTAAAGGCGAGCCGTAATGGCCTCATCTTTGGCAAGCTTCTCCGGTTTTTTTTCCATAGTTTTTTTCCATAGTTTTTTTCCGTTTTATTTTTAGTTTTTTTTTTGTTTTTTTGTTTTTGTTTTTTTTTGCTCACTCTCGTTCTTTAAACGAGGCTATCCTGAGGAGGACACCTAAAGGCGAGCCGTAATGGCCTTATCTTCGGCAAGCTTCTCCGGTTTTTTCCACTATTTTTTTTTTTTTTTACGTTGTGCTGACTCTTGTTCTTTAAATGACGTTATCCCGAGGAGGACACTTAAAGGCGACCCGTAATGGCCTCATCTTTGGCAAGCTTCTCCGGTTTTTTTTGTGCTGACTCTTGTTCTTTAAACGACGCTATCCTGAGGAGGGCACCTAAAGGCGAGCCGTAATGGCCTTATCTTCGGCAAGCTCCTCCGGTTTTTTTCCACAGTTTTTTTCCGGTTTTTTTCCGTTTTTTTTCAGTTTTTTTTTTTTGTGCTGACTCTCGTTCTTTACACGACGCTATCCTGAGGAGGACACCTAAAGGCGAGCCGTAATGGCCTCATCTTCGGCAAGTTCCTCCGGTTTTTTTTTCCACAGTATTTTCCCGTTTTTTTTTCAGTTTTTTTTTTTTTTTTTTTACGTTGTGCTGACTCTCGTTCTTTAAACGACGCTATCCTGAGGAGGACACCTAAAGGCGAGCCGTAATGGCCTCATCTTCGGCAAGTTCCTCCGGTTTTTTTGCACAGTTTTTTTCCGGCTTTTTTCCGTTTTTTTCTTTTTTTTTTTTTTTTTTTTTTTTTTTTTTTTTTATTTACGTTGTGCTGACTCTCGCTCTTTAAACGACGCTATCCTGAGGAGGACACCTAAAGGCGAGCCGTAATGGCCTCTTCTTCGGCAAGCTCCTCCGGTTTTTTTTTCCACAGTTTTTTCCCGTTTTTTTTTTTTTTTTTTTTTTTTTTTTTTTTTTTTTTTTTTTTTTACATTGTGCTGACTCTTGTTCTTTAAATGACGTTATCCCGAGGAGGACACCTAAAGGCGAGCCGTAATGGCCTCATCTTTGGCAAGCTTCTCCGGTTTTTTTTGTGCTGACTCTTGTTCTTTAAACGACGCTATCCTGAGGAGGGCACCTAAAGGCGAGCCGTAATGGCCTCATCTTCGGCAAGCTCCTCCGGTTTTTTTCCACAGTTTTTTTCCGTTTTTTTTCAGTTTTTTTTTTTTTGTGCTGACTCTCGTTCTTTAAACGACGCTATCCTGAGGAGGACACCTAAAGGCGAGCCGTAATGGCCTCATCTTCGGCAAGCTCCTCCTGTTTTTTTTTCCACAGTTTTTTCCCGTTTTTTTTTCAGTTTTTTTATTTTTTTTTTTATTTTTTTTTTACGTTGTGCTGACTCTCGTTCTTTAAACGACGCTATCCTGAGGAGGACACCTAAAGGCGAGCCGTAATGGCCTCATCTTCGGCAAGTTCCTCCGGTTTTTTTGCACAGTTTTTTTCCGGCTTTTTTCCGTTTTTTTTCATTTTTTTTTATTACGTTGTGCTGACTCTCGCTCTTTAAACGACGCTATCCTGAGGAGGACACCTAAAGGCGAGCCGTAATGGCCTCTTCTTCGGCAAGCTCCTCCGGTTTTTTTTCCACAGTTTTTTCCCGTTTTTTTTTTTTTTTTTTTTTTTTTTTTTTTTTTACATTGTGCTGACTCTTGTTCTTTAAATGACGTTATCCCGAGGAGGACACCTAAAGGCGAGCCGTAATGGCCTCATCTTTGGCAAGCTTCTCCGGTTTTTTTTCCATAGTTTTTTTCCGTTTTTTTTTCAGTTTTTATTTTTTTTATTTTTTTATTTTTTTTTTATACATTGTGCTGACTCTTGTTCTTTAAATGACGTTATCCCGAGGAGGACACCTAAAGGCGAGCCGTAATGGCCTCATCTTTGGCAAGCTTCTCCGGTTTTTTTTCCATAGTTTTTTTCCGATTTTTTTTTTTTTTTTACATTGTGCTGACTCTTGTTCTTTAAATGACGTTATCCCGAGGAGGACACCTAAAGGCGAGCCGTAATGGCCTCATCTTTGGCAAGCTTCTCCGGTTTTTTTTCCATAGTTTTTTTTTCCGTTTTTTCTTCAGTTTTTTTTTCATTTTTTTTTTTTACGTTGTGCTGACTCTCGTTCTTTAAACGACGCTATCCTGAGGAGGACACCTAAAGGCGAGCCGTAATGGCCTCATCTTCGGCAAGCTCCTCCGGTTTTTTTTTCCACAGTTTTTCCCGTTCTTTTTTTTTTTTTTTTTACATTGTGCTAACTCATGTTCTTTAAATGATGTTATCCCGAGGAAGACACCTAAAGGTGAGCCGTAATGGCCTCATCTTTGGCAAGATTCTCCGGTTTTTTTTCCATAGTTTTTTTCTGTTTTTTCTTCAGTTTTTTTTTCAGTTTTTTTTTTTTTTTTTTTCATTGTGCTGACTCTTGTTCTTTAAATGACGTTATCCCGAGGAGGACACCTAAAGGCGAGCCGTAATGGCCTCATCTTTGGCAAGCTTCTCCGGTTTTTTTTCCATAGTTTTTTTCCATAGTTTTTTTCCTTTTTTTTTCAGTTTTGTTTTTTTTTTTTTTTTTTTTTTTTGTGCTGACTCTCGTTCTTTAAACGACGCTATCCTGAGGAGGACACCTAAAAGCGAGCCGTAATGGCCTTATCTTCGGCAAGCTCCTCAGGTTTTTTCCACTGTTTTTTTGTTTTGTTTTTTTTGTTTTTTTGTTTTTTTTTTTTTACGTTGTGCTGACTCTTGTTCTTTAAATGACGTTATCCCGAGGAGGACACCTAAAGGTGACCCGTAATGGCCTCATCTTTGGCAAGCTTCTCCGGTTTTTTTTCCATAGTTTTTTTCCTGTTTTTTTCCGTTTTTTTTTCAGTTTTTTTTTTTTTTTTTTTTTTTTTTTTTTTTTTTTTTTACATTGTGCTGACTCTTGTTCTTTAAATGACGTTATCCCGAGGAGGACACCTAAAGGCGAGCCGTAATGGCCTCATCTTCGGCAAGCTCCTCCGGTTTTTTTTCCATAGTTTTTTCCTGTTTTTTTCCGTTTTTTTTTCAGTTTTTTTTTTTTTTTTTTTTTTTTTTTTTTTTTTTTTTTTTACATTGTGCTGACTCTTGTTCTTTAAATGACGTTATCCCGAGGAGGACACCTAAAGGCGAGCCGTAATGGCCTCATCTTTGGCAAGCTTCTCCGGTTTTTTTTCCATAGTTTTTTTCCATAGTTTTTTTCCGTTTTATTTTTAGTTTTTTTTTTGTTTTTTTGTTTTTGTTTTTTTTGCTCACTCTCGTTCTTTAAACGAGGCTATCCTGAGGAGGACACCTAAAGGCGAGCCGTAATGGCCTTATCTTCGGCAAGCTTCTCCGGTTTTTTCCACTATTTTTTTTTTTTTTTACGTTGTGCTGACTCTTGTTCTTTAAATGACGTTATCCCGAGGAGGACACTTAAAGGCGACCCGTAATGGCCTCATCTTTGGCAAGCTTCTCCGGTTTTTTTTGTGCTGACTCTTGTTCTTTAAACGACGCTATCCTGAGGAGGGCACCTAAAGGCGAGCCGTAATGGCCTCATCTTCGGCAAGCTCCTCCGGTTTTTTTCCACAGTTTTTTTCCGGTTTTTTTCCGTTTTTTTTCAGTTTTTTTTTTTTGTGCTGACTCTCGTTCTTTACACGACGCTATCCTGAGGAGGACACCTAAAGGCGAGCCGTAATGGCCTCATCTTCGGCAAGTTCCTCCGGTTTTTTTTTCCACAGTAT
>NC_142437.1:56287500-56290000 GCF_059453495.1 Arachis ipaensis | reverse complement strand
TTCCATAGTTTTTTTCCATAGTTTTTTTCCGTTTTTTTTTCAGTTTTTTTTTTTTTTTTTTGTGCTGACTCTCGTTCTTTAAACGACGCTATCCTGAGGAGGACACCTAAAGGCGAGCCGTAATGGCCTTATCTTCGGTAAGCTCCTCAGGTTTTTTCAACTTTTTTTTTTTTTTTTACCTTGTGCTGACTCTTGTTCTTTAAATGACGTTATCCCGAGGAGGACACCTAAAGGCGAGCCGTAATGTCCTCATCTTTGGCAAGCTTCTCCGGTTTTTTTCCATAGTTTTTTTCCGTTTTTTCTTCAGTTTTTTTTTTCATTTTTTTTTTTTTTTTTTTTTACATTGTGCTGACTCTTGTTCTTTAAATGACGTTAACCCGAGCAGGACACCTAAAGGCGAGCCGTAATGGCCTCATCTTTGGCAAGCTTCTCCGGTTTTTTTTCCATAGTTTTTTTCCTTTTTTTTTTTTTTTTTTTTTTTTTTTTTTTTTTTTTTTTTTTTTTTTTTTACGTTGTGCTGACTCTCGTTCTTTAAACGACGCTATCCTGAGGAGGACACCTAAAGGCGAGCCGTAATGGCCTTATCTTCGGCAAGCTCCTCCGGTTTTTCCCACTTTTTTTTTTTTTTTAAACGTTGTGCTGACTCTTGTTCTTTAAATGACGTTATCCCGAGGAGGACACCTAAAGGCGACCCGTAATGGTCTCATCTTTGGCAAGCTTCTCCGGTTTTTTTTCCATAGTTTTTTTCCATTTTTTTTTTTCAGTTTTTTTTTTCTTTTTGTGCTGACTCTCGTTCTTTAAACGACGCTATCCTGAGGAGGACACCTAAAGGCGAGCCGTAATGGCCTTATCTTCGGCAAGCTTCTCCGGTTTTTTCCACTGTTTTTTTTTTTTTTTTTTTTTTTTTTTTTTTTTTTTTACGTTGTGCTGACTCTTGTTCTTTAAATGACGTTATCCCGAGGAGGACACTTAAAGGCGACCCGTAATGGCCTCATCTTTGGCAAGCTTCTCCGGTTTTTTTTGTGCTGACTCTTGTTCTTTAAACGACGCTATCCTGAGGAGGGCACCTAAAGGCGAGCCGTAATGGCCTCATCTTCGGCAAGCTCCTCCGGTTTTTTTCCCACAGTTTTTCCAGTTTTCTTTCTTTTTTTTTTTTTACATTGTGCTAACTCTTGTTCTTTAAATGATGTTATCCCGAGGAAGACACCTAAAGGCGAGCCGTAATGGCCTCATCTTTGGCAAGCTTCTCCGGTTTTTTTTCCATAGTTTTTTTTCTGTTTTTTCTTTAGCTTTTTTTTTTTTTTTTTTTAACGTTGTGCTGACTCTTGTTCTTTAAATGACGTTATCCCGAGGAGGACACCTAAAGGCGACCCGTAATGGCCTCATCTTTGGCAAGCTTCTCCGGTTTTTTTCCATAGTTTTTTTCCGTTTTTTTTTCAGTTTTTTTTTTTTTTTCGTTGTGCTGACTCTCGTTCTTTAAACGACGCTATCCTGAGGAGGACACCTAAAGGCGAGCCGTAATGGCCTTATCTTCGGCAAGCTCCTCCGGCTTTTTTCGACAGTTTTTTTTTTCCGGTTTTTTCCCGATTTTTTTCCGAGTTTTTTTGTTTTTTTGTTTTTTTTTTTTTTACGTTGTGCTGAATCTTGTTCTTTAAATGACGTTATCCCGAGGAGGACACCTAAAGGCGAGCCGTAATGGCCTCATCTTCGGCAAGCTCCTCCGGTTTTTTTGCACAGTTTTTTTCCGGCTTTTTTCCATTTTTTTCAGTTTTTTTTTTTTTTAATGTTATGCTGACTCTCGTTCTTTAAACGACGCTATCCTGAGGAGGACACCTAAAGGCGAGCCGTAATGGCCTCTTCTTCGGCAAGCTCCTACGGTTTTTTTTCCACAGTTTTTTCCCGTTTTTTTTTTTTTTTTTTTTTTTTACATTGTGCTAACTCTTGTTCTTTAAATGATGTTATCCCGAGGAAGACACCTAAAGGCGAGCCGTAATGGCCTCATCTTTGGCAAGCTTCTCCGGTTTTTTTTCCATAGTTTTTTTCTGTTTTTTCTTTAGTTTTTTTTTTCAGTTTTTTTTTTTTATTACATTGTGCTGACTCTTGTTCTTTAAATGACGTTATTCCGAGGAGGACACCTAAAGGCGAGCCGTAATGGCCTCATCTTTGGCAAGCTTCTCCGGTTTTTTTTCCATAGTTTTTTTCCGTTTTTCCTTCAGTTTTTTTTTTCAGTTTTTTTTTTTTTACATTGTGCTGACTCTTATTCTTTAAATGACGTTATCCCGAGGAGGACACCTAAAGGCGAGCCGTAATGGCCTCATCTTTGGCAAGCTTCTCCGGTTATTTTTCCATAGTTTTTTTTCCGTTTTTTCTCAAGTTTTTTTTTTCAGTTTTTTTTTTTATTTATTTTTTTTACGTTGTGCTGACTCTCGTTCTTTAAACGACGCTATCCTGAGGAGGACACCTAAAGGCGAGCCGTAATGGCCTCATCTTCGGCAAGCTC
>NC_142437.1:56280000-56282500 GCF_059453495.1 Arachis ipaensis | reverse complement strand
TAAACGACGCTATCCTGAGGAGGACACCTAAAGGCGAGCCGTAATGGCCTTATCTTCGGCAAGCTCCTCCGGTTTTTCCCACTTTTTTTTTTTTTTAAACGTTGTGCTGACTCTTGTTCTTTAAATGACATTATCCCGAGGAGGACACCTAAAGGCGACCCGTAATGGTCTCATCTTTGGCAAGCTTCTCCGGTTTTTTTTCCATAGTTTTTTTCCATTTTTTTTTTTCAGTTTTTTTTTTCTTTTTGTGCTGACTCTCGTTCTTTAAACGACGCTATCCTGAGGAGGACACCTAAAGGCGAGCCGTAATGGCCTCATCTTCGGCAAGCTCCTCCGATTTTTTTTTCCACAGTTTTTTCCCGTTTATTTTTTTTTTTTTTTTTTTACATTGTGCTAACTCTTGTTCTTTAAATGATGTTATCCCGAGGAAGACACCTAAAGGCGAGCCGTAATGGCCTCATCTTTGGCAAGCTTCTCCGGTTTTTTTTCCATAGTTTTTTTCCGTTTTTTCTTCAGTTTTTTTTTCAGTTTTTTTTTTTTTTTTTTTTTTTTTTTTTTTTTTTTTTTTTTTTTTTTACATTGTGCTGTCTCTTGTTCTTTAAATGACGTTATCCCGAGGAGGACACCTAAAGGCGAGCCGTAATGGCCTCATCTTTGGCAAGCTTTTCCGGTTTTTTTTCCATAGTTTTTTTCCGTTTTTTTTTTCATTTTTTTTTTGTGCTGACTCTCGTTCTTTAAACGACGCTATCCTGAGGAAGACACCTAAAGGCGAGCCGTAATGGCCTTATCTTCGGCAAGCTCCTCAGGTTTTTTCAACTGTTTTTTCTTTTTTTTTTTTTTACATTGTGCTAACTCTTGTTCTTTAAATGATGTTATCCCGAGGAAGACACCTAAAGGCGACCCGTAATGGCCTCATCTTTGGCAAGCTTCTCCGGTTTTTTTTCCATAGTTTTTTTCTGTTTTTTCTTTAGTTTTTTTTTTCAGTTTTTTTTTTTTTTATTACATTGTGCTGACTCTTGTTCTTTAAATGACGTTATTCCGAGGAGGACACCTAAAGGCGAGCCGTAATGGCCTCATCTTTGGCAAGCTTCTCCGGTTTTTTTTCCATAGTTTTTTTCCGTTTTTCCTTCAGTTTTTTTTTTCAGTTTTTTTTTTTTTACATTGTGCTGACTCTTATTCTTTAAATGACGTTATCCCGAGGAGGACACCTAAAGGCGAGCCGTAATGGCCTCATCTTTGGCAAGCTTCTCCGGTTATTTTTCCATAGTTTTTTTTCCGTTTTTTCTCAAGTTTTTTTTTTCAGTTTTTTTTTTATTTATTTTTTTTACGTTGTGCTGACTCTCGTTCTTTAAACGACGCTATCCTGAGGAGGACACCTAAAGGCGAGCCGTAATGGCCTCATCTTCGGCAAGCTCCTCCGATTTTTTTTTCCACAGTTTTTTCCCGTTTATTTTTTTTTTTTTTTTTTTTACATTGTGCTAACTCTTGTTCTTTAAATGATGTTATCCCGAGGAAGACACCTAAAGGCGAGCCGTAATGGCCTCATCTTTGGCAAGCTTCTCCGGTTTTTTTTCCATAGTTTTTTTCCGTTTTTTCTTCAGTTTTTTTTTCAGTTTTTTTTTTTTTTTTTTTTTTTTTTTTTTTTTTTTTACATTGTGCTGTCTCTTGTTCTTTAAATGACGTTATCCCGAGGAGGACACCTAAAGGCGAGCCGTAATGGCCTCATCTTTGGCAAGCTTTTCCGGTTTTTTTTCCATAGTTTTTTTCCGTTTTTTTTTTCATTTTTTTTTTTTGTGCTGACTCTCGTTCTTTAAACGACGCTATCCTGAGGAAGACACCTAAAGGCGAGCCGTAATGGCCTTATCTTCGGCAAGCTCCTCAGGTTTTTTAAACTGTTTTTTCTTTTTTTTTTTTTTACGTTGTGCTGACTCTTGTTCTTTAAATGACGTTATCCCGAGGAGGACACTTAAAGGCGACCCGTAATGGCCTCATCTTTGGCAAGCTTCTCCGGTTTTTTTTGTGCTGACTCTTGTTCTTTAAACGACGCTATCCTGAGGAGGGCACCTAAAGGCGAGCCGTAATGGCCTCATCTTCGGCAAGCTCCTCCGGTTTTTTTCCACAGTTTTTTTCCGGTTTTTTTCCGTTTTTTTTCAGTTTTTTTTTTTTTGTGCTGACTCTCGTTCTTTACACGACGCTATCCTGAGGAGGACACCTAAAGGCGAGCCGTAATGGCCTCATCTTCGGCAAGCTCCTCCGGTTTTTTTTTCCACAGTATTTTCCCGTTTTTTTTTCAGTTTTTTTTTTTTTTTTTTTTTTACGTTGTGCTGACTCTCGTTCTTTAAACGACGCTATCCTGAGGAGGACACCTAAAGGCGAGCCGTAATGGCCTCATCTTCGGCAAGTTCCTCCGGTTTTTTTGCACAGTTTTTTTCCGGCTTTTTTCCGTTTTTTTCTTTTTTTTTTTTTTTTTTTTTTTTTTTTTTATTTACGTTGTGCTGAC
>NC_142437.1:56275000-56277500 GCF_059453495.1 Arachis ipaensis | reverse complement strand
TGACGTTATCCCGAGGAGGACACCTAAAGGCGAGCCGTAATGTCCTCATCTTTGGCAAGCTTCTCCGGTTTTTTTCCATAGTTTTTTTCCGTTTTTTCTTCAGTTTTTTTTTCATTTTTTTTTTTTTTTTTTTTACATTGTGCTGACTCTTGTTCTTTAAATGACGTTAACCCGAGGAGGACACCTAAAGGCGAGCCGTAATGGCCTCATCTTTGGCAAGCTTCTCCGGTTTTTTTTCCATAGTTTTTTTCCTTCTTTTTTTTTTTTTTTTTTTTTTTTTTTTACGTTGTGCTGACTCTCGTTCTTTAAACGACGCTATCCTGAGGAGGACACCTAAAGGCGAGCCGTAATGGCCTTATCTTCGGCAAGCTCCTCCGGTTTTTCCCACTTTTTTTTTTTTTTAAACGTTGTGCTGACTCTTGTTCTTTAAATGACATTATCCCGAGGAGGACACCTAAAGGCGACCCGTAATGGTCTCATCTTTGGCAAGCTTCTCCGGTTTTTTTTCCATAGTTTTTTTCCATTTTTTTTTTTCAGTTTTTTTTTTCTTTTTGTGCTGACTCTCGTTCTTTAAACGACGCTATCCTGAGGAGGACACCTAAAGGCGAGCCGTAATGGCCTTATCTTCGGCAAGCTTCTCCGGTTTTTTCCACTGTTTTTTTTTTTTTTTTTTTTTTTTTTTTTTTTTTTTTTTTTTTTTTACGTTGTGCTGACTCTTGTTCTTTAAATGACGTTATCCCGAGGAGGACACTTAAAGGCGACCCGTAATGGCCTCATCTTTGGCAAGCTTCTCCGGTTTTTTTTGTGCTGACTCTTGTTCTTTAAACGACGCTATCCTGAGGAGGGCACCTAAAGGCGAGCCGTAATGGCCTCATCTTCGGCAAGCTCCTCCGGTTTTTTTCCCACAGTTTTTCCCGTTTTCTTTCTTTTTTTTTTTTTACATTGTGCTAACTCTTGTTCTTTAAATGATGTTATCCCGAGGAAGACACCTAAAGGCGAGCCGTAATGGCCTCATCTTTGGCAAGCTTCTCCGGTTTTTTTTCCATAGTTTTTTTTCTGTTTTTTCTTTAGCTTTTTTTTTTTTTTTTTTTTAACGTTGTGCTGACTCTTGTTCTTTAAATGACGTTATCCCGAGGAGGACACCTAAAGGCGACCCGTAATGGCCTCATCTTTGGCAAGCTTCTCCGGTTTTTTTCCATAGTTTTTTTCCGTTTTTTTTTTCAGTTTTTTTTTTTTTTTCGTTGTGCTGACTCTCGTTCTTTAAACGACGCTATCCTGAGGAGGACACCTAAAGGCGAGCCGTAATGGCCTTATCTTCGGCAAGCTCCTCCGGCTTTTTTCGACAGTTTTTTTTTTCCGGTTTTTTCCCGATTTTTTTCCGAGTTTTTTTGTTTTTTTCTTTTTTTTTTTTTTACGTTGTGCTGAATCTTGTTCTTTAAATGACGTTATCCCGAGGAGGACACCTAAAGGCGAGCCGTAATGGCCTCATCTTCGGCAAGCTCCTCCGGTTTTTTTGCACAGTTTTTTTCCGGCTTTTTTCCATTTTTTTCAGTTTTTTTTTTTTTTTAATGTTATGCTGACTCTCGTTCTTTAAACGACGCTATCCTGAGGAGGACACCTAAAGGCGAGCCGTAATGGCCTCTTCTTCGGCAAGCTCCTACGGTTTTTTTTCCACAGTTTTTTCCCGTTTTTTTTTTTTTTTTTTTTTTTTTTACATTGTGCTAACTCTTGTTCTTTAAATGATGTTATCCCGAGGAAGACACCTAAAGGCGAGCCGTAATGGCCTCATCTTTGGCAAGCTTCTCCGGTTTTTTTTCCATAGTTTTTTTCTGTTTTTTCTTTAGTTTTTTTTTTCAGTTTTTTTTTTTTTTATTACATTGTGCTGACTCTTGTTCTTTAAATGACGTTATTCCGAGGAGGACACCTAAAGGCGAGCCGTAATGGCCTCATCTTTGGCAAGCTTCTCCGGTTTTTTTCCATAGTTTTTTTCCGTTTTTCCTTCAGTTTTTTTTTTCAGTTTTTTTTTTTTTACATTGTGCTGACTCTTATTCTTTAAATGACGTTATCCCGAGGAGGACACCTAAAGGCGAGCCGTAATGGCCTCATCTTTGGCAAGCTTCTCCGGTTATTTTTCCATAGTTTTTTTTCCGTTTTTTCTCAAGTTTTTTTTTTCAGTTTTTTTTTTTATTTATTTTTTTTACGTTGTGCTGACTCTCGTTCTTTAAACGACGCTATCCTGAGGAGGACACCTAAAGGCGAGCCGTAATGGCCTCATCTTCGGCAAGCTCCTCCGATTTTTTTTTCCACAGTTTTTTCCCGTTTATTTTTTTTTTTTTTTTTTTACATTGTGCTAACTCTTGTTCTTTAAATGATGTTATCCCGAGGAAGACACCTAAAGGCGAGCCGTAATGGCCTCATCTTTGGCAAGCTTCTCCGGTTTTTTTTCCATAGTTTTTTTCCGTTTTTTCTTCAGTTTTTTTTTCAGTTTTTTTTTTTTTTT
>NC_142437.1:55997500-56005000 GCF_059453495.1 Arachis ipaensis | reverse complement strand
AGTAATTTTCCATATTTTTTTTTAAACGTTCTGCTGACCATCGTTCTTTAAATGACGTTATCCCGAGGAGGACACCAAAAGGTGTGCCGTAATGGCCTCATCTTTGGCAAGCTCCTCCGGTTTTTTTCACAGTTTATTTTCCAGATTTTTTTTCCGGTTTTTGTGTTTTTTTTTTTATTTTACGTTCTGCTGACCCTCGATCTTTAAATTACGCTATCCCGAGGAGGACACCTAAAGGCGAGCCGTAATGGCCTCATCTTTGGCAAGCTCCTCCGGTTTTTTTCACAGTTTTTTTCCAGATTTTTTTCCAGTTTTTTTTTTTTTTTTTTTTTTTTTTTTTTTACGTTCTGCTGACCCTCGTTCTTTAAATGACGCTATCCCGAGGAGGAGACCTAAAGGCGAGCCGTAATGGCCTCATCTTTGGCAAGCTCCTCCGGTTTTTTTTCACTGTTTTATTCCAGATTTTTTTCCGGTTTTTTTTTTTTTTTTTTTTTTTTTTTTTTTTTATACGTTCTGCTGACCCTCGTTCTTTAAATGACGCTATCTCGAGGCGGACACCTAAAGGCGAGCCGTAATGGCCTCATCTTTGGCAAGCTCCTCCGATTTTTTTCACAGTTTTTTTCCAGATTTTTTTTTCCGATTTTTTTTTTTTTTTTTTTTTTTTTTACCTTCCGCTGACCCTCGTTCTTTAAATGACGGTATCCCGAGGAGGACACCTAAAGGCGAGCCATAATGGCCTCATCTTTGGCAAGCTCCTCCGGTTTTTTTCACAGTTTTATTCCAGATTTTTTTTCGGTTTTTTTTTTTTTTCTTTTTTTTTTTTTAACGTTCTGCTGACCCTCGTTCTTTAAATGACGCTATCCCGAGTAGGACACCTAAAGGTGATCCTTAATGGCCTCATCTTTGGCAAGCTCCTCCTGTTTTTTTTCACAGTTTTTTTCTAGATTTTTTTTCCGGTTTTTTTTTTTTGTTTTTTTTTTGTTTTTTTTTACGTTCTGCTGACCCTCGTTCTTTAAATGACGCTATCCCGAGGAGGACACTTAAAGGCGAGCCGTAATGGCCTCATCTTTGGCAAGCTCCTCCGGTTTTTTTCACAGTTTTTTTCCAGATTTTTTTTTTAAACGTTCTGCTGACCCTCGTTCTTTAAATGACGTTATCCCGAGGAGGACACCTAAAGGTGAGCCGTAATGGCCTCATCTTTGGCAAGCTCCTCCGGTTTTTTTCACAGTTTATTTTCCAGATTTTTTTTCCGTTTTTTTTTTTTTTTTTTTTTTTTTTTTTTTTTTTTTTTTTTTTTTTTTTTTACGTTCTGCTGACCCTCGTTCTTTAAATGACGCTATCCCGAGGAGGACACCTAAAGGTGAGCCGTAATAGCCTCATCTTTGGCAAGCTCCTCCGGTTTTTTTCACAGTTTTTTTTCCATTTTTTTTCGGTTTTTTTTTTTTTTTTTTTTTTTTTTTTTTTTTTAAGTTCTGCTGAGCCTCGTTCTTTAAATGACGCTATCTCGAGGCGGACACCTAAAGGCGAGCCGTAATGGCCTCATCTTTGGTAAGCTCCTCCGATTTTTTTCACAGTTTTTTTCCAGATTTTTTTTTCCGATTTTTTTTTTTTTTTTTTTTTTTACCTTCCGCTGACCCTCGTTCTTTAAATGACGCTATCCCGAGGAGGACACCTAAAGGCGAGCCATAATGGCCTCACCTTTGGCAAGCTCCTCCGGTTTTTTTCACAGTTTTATTCCAGATTTTTTTTCGGTTTTTTTTTTTTTTTTTTAATGTTCTGCTGACCCTCGTTCTTTAAATGACGCTATCCCGAGGAGGAGACCTAAAGGCGAGCCGTAATGGCCTCATCTTTGGCAAGCTCCTCCTGTTTTTTTTCACTGTTTTATTCCAGATTTTTTTCCGGTTTTTTTTTTTTTTTTTTTTTTTTTTTTTTTTTTTATACGTTCTGCTGACCCTCGTTCTTTAAATGACGCTATCTCGAGGCGGACACCTAAAGGCGAGCCGTAATGGCCTCATCTTTGGCAAGCTCTTCCGATTTTTTTCACAGTTTTTTTCCAGATTTTTTTTTCCGATTTTTTTTTTTTTTTTTTTTTTTTTTTTTTTTTTTTACCTTCCGCTGACCCTCGTTCTTTAAATGACGCTATCCCGAGGAGGACACCTAAAGGCGAGCCATAATGGCCTCATCTTTGGCAAGCTCCTCCGGTTTTTTTCACAGTTTTATTCCAGATTTTTTTTCGGTTTTTTTTTTTTTCTTTTTTTTTTTTTTCACGTTCTGCTGACCCTCGTTCTTTAAATGACGCTATCCCGAGTAGGACACCTAAAGGTGATCCTTAATGGCCTCATCTTTGGCAAGCTCCTCCGGTTTTTTTTCACAGTTTTTTTCTAGATTTTTTTTCCGGTTTTTTTTTTTTTTTGTTTTTTTTTGTTTTTTTTTACGTTCTGCTGACCCTCGTTCTTTAAATGACGCTATCCCGAGGAGGACACCTAAAGGTGAGCCGTAATAGCCTCATCTTTGGCAAGCTCCTCCAGTTTTTTTCACAGTTTTTTTTCCATTTTTTTTTTCGGTTTTTTTTTTTTTATTTTTTTATTTTTTTTTTTTTTTTTTTTTTTTTTTTTTACCTTCCGCTGACCCTCGTTCTTTAAATGACGCTATCTCGAGGCGGACACCTAAAGGCATGCCGTAATGGCCTCATCTTTGGCAAGCTCCTCCGATTTTTTTCACAGTTTTTTCCCAGATTTTTTTTTTCGATTTTTTTTTTTTTTTTTTTTTTTTTTTTACCTTCCGCTGACCCTCGTTCTTTAAATGACGCTATCCCGAGGAGGACACCTAAAGGCGAGCCATAATGGCCTCATCTTTGGCAAGCTCCTCCGATTTTTTTCACAGTTTTTTTCCAGATTTTTTTTTTTTTTTTTTTAACCTTCCGCTGACCCTCGTTCTTTAAATGACGCTATCCCGAGGAGAACACCTAAAGGCGAGCCATAATGGCCTCATCTTTGGCAAGCTCCTCCGGTTTTTTTCACAGTTTTATTCCAGATTTTTTTTTCGGTTTTTTTTTTTTTTTTTTTTTAACGTTCTGCTGACCCTCGTTCTTTAAATGACGCTATCCCGAGGAGGACACCTAAAGGTGAGCCGTAATGGCCTCATCTTTGGCAAGCTCCTCCGGTTTTTTTCACAGTTTTTTTTTTCCGGGTTTTTTTTTTTTTTTTTTTTTTACGTTCTGCTGACCCTCGTTCTTTAAATGACGCTATCCCGAGGAGGACACCGAAAGGCGAGCCGTAATGGCCTCATCTTTGGCAAGCTCCTCCGGTTTTTTTCACAGTTTTTTTCCAGATTTTTTTTTCCTATTTTTTTTTTTTTTTTACCTTCCGCTGACCCTCGTTCTTTAAATGACGCTATCCCGAGGAGGACACCTAAAGGTGAGCCTTAATGGCCTCATCTTTGGCAAGCTCCTCCGGTTTTTTTTCACAGTTTTTTTCCAGATTTTTTTCCGGTTTTTTTTTTTGTTTTTTTTTTTGTTTTTTTTACGTTCTGCTGACCCTCGTTGTTTAAATGACGCTATCCCGAGGAGGACACCTAAAGGCGAGCCGTAATGGCCTCATCTTTGGCAAGCTCCTCCGGTTTTTTTCACAGTTATTTTCCATATTTTTTTTAAACGTTCTGCTGACCCTCGTTCTTTAAATGACGTTATCCCGAGGAGGACACCAAAAGGTGTGCCGTAATGGCCTCATCTTTGGCAAGCTCCTCCGGTTTTTTTCACAATTTATTTTCCAGATTTTTTTTCCGGTTTTTTTGTTTTTTTTTTTTATTTTACGTTCTGCTGACCCTCGATCTTTAAATTACGCTATCCCGAGGAGGACACCTAAAGGCGAGCCGTAATGGCCTCATCTTTGGCAAGCTCCTCCGGTATTTTTCACAGTTTTTTTCCAGATTTTTTTCCAGATTTTTTTTTTTTTTTTTTTTTTTTTTTTTTTTTTTTTTTTTTTTTTTTTTTTTTACGTTCTGCTGACCCTCGTTCTTTAAATGACGCTATCCCGAGGAGGAGACCTAAAGGCGAGCCGTAATGGCCTCATCTTTGGCAAGCTCCTCCGGTTTTTTTTCACTGTTTTATTCCAGATTTTTTTCCGGTTTTTTTTTTTTTTTTTTTTTTTTTTTTTTTTTATACGTTCTGCTGACCCTCGTTCTTTAAATGACGCTATCTCGAGTCGGACACCTAAAGGCGAGCCGTAATGGCCTCATCTTTGGCAAGCTCCTCCGATTTTTTTCACAGTTTTTTTCCAGATTTTTTTTTCCGTTTTTTTTTTTTTTTTTTTTTTTTTTTTTTTTTTTTTTTTACCTTCCGCTGACCCTCGTTCTTTTAATGACGCTATCCCGAGGAGGACACCTAAAGGCGAGCCATAATGGCCTCATCTTTGGCAAGCTCCTCCGGTTTTTTTCACAGTTTTATTCCAGATTTTTTTTCGGTTTTTTTTTTTTTTTTCTTTTTTTTTTTTTTAACGTTCTGCTGACCCTCGTTCTTTAAATGACGCTATCCCGAGTAGGACACCTAAAGGTGATCCTTAATGGCCTCATCTTTGGCAAGCTCCTCCGGTTTTTTTTCACAGTTTTTTTCTAGATTTTTTTTCCGGTTTTTTTTTTTTGTTTTTTTTTTGTTTTTTTTTACGTTCTGCTGACCCTCGTTCTTTAAATGACGCTATCCCGAGGAGGACACCTAAAGGCGAGCCGTAATGGCCTCATCTTTGGCAAGCTCCTCCGGTTTTTTTCACAGTTTTTTTCCAGATTTTTTTTTTAAACGTTCTGCTGACCCTCGTTCTTTAAATGACGTTATCCCGAGGAGGACACCTAAAGGTGAGCCGTAATGGCCTCATCTTTGGCAAGCTCCTCCGGTTTTTTTCACAGTTTATTTTCCAGATTTTTTTTCCGGTTTTTTTTTTTTTTTTTTTTTTTTTAACGTTCTGCTGACCCTCGTTCTTTAAATGACGCTATCCCGAGGAGGACACCTAAAGGTGAGCCGTAATAGCCTCATCTTTGGCAAGCTCCTCCGGTTTTTTTCACAGTTTTTTTTCCATTTTTTTTTCGGTTTTTTTTTTTTTTTTTTTTTTTTTTTTTTTTTTTTAAGTTCTGCTGAGCCTCGTTCTTTAAATGACGCTATCTCGAGGCGGACACCTAAAGGCGAGCCGTAATGGCCTCATCTTTGGTAAGCTCCTCCGATTTTTTTCACAGTTTTTTTCCAGATTTTTTTTTCCGATTTTTTTTTTTTTTTTTTTTTTTTTTACCTTCCGCTGACCCTCGTTCTTTAAATGACGCTATCCCGAGGAGGACACCTAAAGGCGAGCCATAATGGCCTCATCTTTGGCAAGCTCCTCCGGTTTTTTTCACAGTTTTATTCCAGATTTTTTTTCGGTTTTTTTTTTTTTTTTTTTTTTAATGTTCTGCTGACCCTCGTTCTTTAAATGACGCTATCCCGAGGAGGAGACCTAAAGGCGAGCCGTAATGGCCTCATCTTTGGCAAGCTCCTCCGGTTTTTTTTCACTGTTTTATTCCAGATTTTTTTCCGGTTTTTTTTTTTTTTTTTTTTATACGTTCTGCTGACCCTCGTTCTTTAAATGACGCTATCTCGAGGCGGACACCTAAAGGCGAGCCGTAATGGCCTCATCTTTGGCAAGCTCCTCCGATTTTTTTCACAGTTTTTTTCCAGATTTTTTTTTCTGATTTCTTTTTTTTTTTTTTTTTTTTTTACCTTCCGCTGACCCTCGTTCTTTAAATGACGCTATCCCGAGGAGGACACCTAAAGGCCAGCCATAATGGCCTCATCTTTGGCAAGCTCCTCCGGTTTTTTTCACAGTTTTATTCCAGATTTTTTTTCGGTTTTTTTTTTTTTTCTTTTTTTTTTTTTAACGTTCTGCTGACCCTCGTTCTTTAAATGACGCTATCCCGAGTAGGACACCTAAAGGTGATCCTTAATGGCCTCATCTTTGGCAAGCTCCTCCGGTTTTTTTTCACAGTTTTTTTCTAGATTTTTTTTCCGGTTTTTTTTTTTTTGTTTTTTTTTACGTTCTGCTGATCCTCGTTCTTTAAATGACGCTATCCCGAGGAGGACACCTAAAGGCGAGCCGTAATGGCCTCATCTTTGGCAAGCTCCTCCGGTTTTTTTCACAGTTTTTTTCCAGATTTTTTTTTTAAACGTTCTGCTGACCCTCGTTCTTTAAATGACGTTATCCCGAGGAGGACACCTAAAGGTGAGCCGTAATGGCCTCATCTTTGGCAAGCTCCTCCGGTTTTTTTCACAGTTTTATTCCAGATTTTTTTTCGGTTTTTTTTTTTTTCTTTTTTTTTTTTTCACGTTCTGCTGACCCTCGTTCTTTAAATGACGCTATCCCGAGTAGGACACCTAAAGGTGATCCTTAATGGCCTCATCTTTGGCAAGCTCCTCCGGTTTTTTTTCACAGTTTTTTTCTAGATTTTTTTTCCGGTTTTTTTTTTTTTTTGTTTTTTTTTGTTTTTTTTTACGTTCTGCTGACCCTCGTTCTTTAAATGACGCTATCCCGAGGAGGACACCTAAAGGTGAGCCGTAATAGCCTCATCTTTGGCAAGCTCCTCCAGTTTTTTTCACAGTTTTTTTTCCATTTTTTTTTTCGGTTTTTTTTTTTTTATTTTTTTATTTTTTTATTTTTTTTTTTTATTTTTTTTTACCTTCCGCTGACCCTCGTTCTTTAAATGACGCTATCTCGAGGCGGACACCTAAAGGCATGCCGTAATGGCCTCATCTTTGGCAAGCTCCTCCGATTTTTTCACAGTTTTTTCCCAGATTTTTTTTTTCGAATTTTTTTTTTTTTTTTTTTTTTTTACCTTCCGCTGACCCTCGTTCTTTAAATGACGCTATCCCGAGGAGGACACCTAAAGGCGAGCCATAATGGCCTCATCTTTGGCAAGCTCCTCCGATTTTTTTCACAGTTTTTTTCCAGATTTTTTTTTTTTTTTTTTTAACCTTCCGCTGACCCTCGTTCTTTAAATGACGCTATCCCGAGGAGAACACCTAAAGGCGAGCCATAATGGCCTCATCTTTGGCAAGCTCCTCCGGTTTTTTTCACAGTTTTATTCCAGATTTTTTTTTCGGTTTTTTTTTTTTTTTTTTTTTTTAACGTTCTGCTGACCCTCGTTCTTTAAATGACGCTATCCCGAGGAGGACACCTAAAGGTGAGCCGTAATGGCCTCATCTTTGGCAAGCTCCTCCGGTTTTTTTCACAGTTTTTTTTTTTCCGGGTTTTTTTTTTTTTTTTTTTTTTTACGTTCTGCTGACCCTCGTTCTTTAAATGACGCTATCCCGAGGAGGACACCGAAAGGCGAGCCGTAATGGCCTCATCTTTGGCAAGCTCCTCCGGTTTTTTTCACAGTTTTTTTCCAGATTTTTTTTTCCTATTTTTTTTTTTTTTTTACCTTCCGCTGACCCTCGTTCTTTAAATGACGCTATCCCGAGGAGGACACCTAAAGGTGAGCCTTAAT
>NC_142437.1:55960000-55992500 GCF_059453495.1 Arachis ipaensis | reverse complement strand
TGGCAAGCTCCTCCGGTTTTTTTTCACAGTTTTTTTCCAGATTTTTTTCCGGTTTTTTTTTTGTTTTTTTTTTTTTGTTTTTTTTTTACGTTCTGCTGATCCTCGTTCTTTAAATGACGCTATCCCGAGGAGGACACCTAAAGGCGAGCCGTAATGGCCTCATCTTTGGCAAGCTCCTCCGGTTTTTTTCACAGTTATTTTCCATATTTTTTTTTAAACGTTCTGCTGACCCTCGTTCTTTAAATGACGTTATCCCGAGGAGGACACCAAAAGGTGTGCCGTAATGGCCTCATCTTTGGCAAGCTCCTCCGGTTTTTTTCACAGTTTATTTTCCAGATTTTTTTTCCGGTTTTTTTGTTTTTTTTTTTATTTTACGTTCTGCTGACCCTCGATCTTTAAATTACGCTATCCCGAGGAGGACACCTAAAGGCGAGCCGTAATGGCCTCATCTTTGGCAAGCTCCTCCGGTTTTTTTCACAGTTTTTTTCCAGATTTTTTTTTTTTTTTTTTTTTTTTTTTTTTTTTTTTTTTTACGTTCTGCTGACCCTCGTTCTTTAAATGACGCTATCCCGAGGAGGAGACCTAAAGGCGAGCCGTAATGGCCTCATCTTTGGCAAGCTCCTCCGGTTTTTTTTCACTGTTTTATTCCAGATTTTTTTCCGGTTTTTTTTTTTTTTTTTTTTTTTTTTTTTTTTTATACGTTCTGCTGACCCTCGTTCTTTAAATGACGCTATCTCGAGGCGGACACCTAAAGGCGAGCCGTAATGGCCTCATCTTTGGCAAGCTCCTCCGATTTTTTTCACAGTTTTTTTCCAGATTTTTTTTTCCGATTTTTTTTTTTTTTTTCCTTCCGCTGACCCTCGTTCTTTAAATGACGCTATCCCGAGGAGGACACCTAAAGGCGAGCCATAATGGCCTCATCTTTGGCAAGCTCCTCCGGTTTTTTTCACAGTTTTATTCCAGATTTTTTTTCGGTTTTTTTTTTTTCTTTTTTTTTTTTTTAACGTTCTGCTGACCCTCGTTCTTTAAATGACGCTATCCCGAGTAGGACACCTAAAGGTGATCCTTAATGGCCTCATCTTTGGCAAGCTCCTCCGGTTTTTTTTCACAGTTTTTTTCTAGATTTTTTTTCCGGTTTTTTTTTTTGTTTTTTTTTGTTTTTTTTTACGTTCTGCTGACCCTCGTTCTTTAAATGACGCTATCCCGAGGAGGACACCTAAAGGCGAGCCGTAATGGCCTCATCTTTGGCAATCTCCTCTGGTTTTTTTCACAGTTTTTTTCCAGATTTTTTTTTTTAAACGTTCTGCTGACCCTCGTTCTTTAAATGACGTTATCCCGAGGAGGACACCTAAAGGTGAGCCGTAATAGCCTCATCTTTGGCAAGCTCCTCCGGTTTTTTTCACAGTTTTTTTTCCATTTTTTTTTTTCGGTTTTTTTTTTTTTTTTTTTTTTTTTTTTTTTTTTTAAAGTTCTGCTGAGCCTCGTTCTTTAAATGACGCTATCTTGAGGCGGACACCTAAAGGCGAGCCGTAATGGCCTCATCTTTGGCAAGCTCCTCCGATTTTTTTCACAGTTTTTTTCCAGATTTTTTTTTCCGATTTTTTTTTTTTTTTTTTTTTTTTTTTACCTTCCGCTGACCCTCGTTCTTTAAATGACGCTATCCCGAGGAGGACACCTAAAGGCGAGCCATAATGGCCTCATCTTTGGCAAGCTCCTCCGGTTTTTTTCACAGTTTTATTCCAGATTTTTTTTCGGTTTTTTTTTTTTTTTTTTTTTTTTTTTTTAACGTTCTGCTGACCCTCGTTCTTTAAATGACGCTATCCCGAGTAGGACACCTAAAGGTGATCCTTAATGGCCTCATCTTTGGCAAGCTCCTCCGGTTTTTTTTCACAGTTTTTTTCTAGATTTTTTTTCCGGTTTTTTTTTTTTGTTTTTTTTTGTTTTTTTTTACGTTCTGCTGACCCTCGTTCTTTAAATGACGCTATCCCGAGGAGGACACCTAAAGGCGAGCCGTAATGGCCTCATCTTTGGCAAGCTCCTCCGGTTTTTTTCACAGTTTTTTTCCAGATTTTTTTTTTAAACGTTCTGCTGACCCTCGTTCTTTAAATGACGTTATCCCGAGGAGGACACCTAAAGGTGAGCCGTAATGGCCTCATCTTTGGCAAGCTCCTCCGGTTTTTTTCACAGTTTATTTTCCAGATTTTTTTTCCGGTTTTTTTGTTTTTTTTTTATTTTACGTTCTGCTGACCCTCGTTCTTTAAATTACGCTATCCCGAGGAGGACACCTAAAGGCGAGCCGTAATGGCCTCATCTTTGGCAAGCTCCTCCGGTTTTTTTCACAGTTTTTTTCCAGATTTTTTTCCAGTTTTTTTTTTTTTTTTTTTTTTATTTTTTTTTTTTACTTTCCGCTGACCCTCGTTCTTTAAATGACGCTATCCCGAGGAGGACACCTAAAGGTGAGCCTTAATGGCCTCATCTTTGGCAAGCTCCTCCGATTTTTTTCACAGTTTTTTTCTAGATTTTTTTTCCGTTTTTTTTTTTTTTATTCCTTCTGCTGACCCTCGTTCTTTAAATGACGCTATCCCGAGGAGGACACCTAAAGGCGAGCCGTAATGGCCTCATCTTTGGCAAGCTCCTCCGGTTTTTTTCGCAGTTTTTTTCCAGATTTTTTTATTTTTTTTTTATTTTTTTTTTATTTTTTTTATTTTTTTTATACGTTCTGCTGACCCTCGTTCTTTAAATGACGCTATCCCGAGGAGAACACCTAAAGGGGAGCCGTAATAGCCTCATCTTTGGCAAGCTCCTCCGGTTTTTTTTCACAGTTTTTTTTCCAGATTTTTTTTTCGGTTTTTTTTTTTATTTTTTTTATACGTTCTGCTGACCCTCGTTCTTTAAATGACGCTATCCCGAGGAGGACACCTAAAGGTGAGCCGTAATGGCCTCATCTTTGGCAAGCTCCTCCGGTTTTTTTCACAGTTTATTTTCCAGATTTTTTTTCGGGTTTTTTTGTTTTTTTTTTTGTATTTTTTTTATTTTACGTTCTGCTGACCCTCGTTCTTTAATTTACAATATCCCGAGGAGAACACCTAAAGGCGAGCCGTAATGGCCTCATCTTTGGCAAGCTCCTCCGGTTTTTTTCACAGTTTATTTTCCAGATTTTTTTCCGGTTTTTTTGTTTTTTTTTTGTTTTTTTTATTTTACGTTCTGGTGACCCTCGTTCTTTAAATTACGCTATCCCGAGGAGGACACCTAAAGGCGAGCCGTAATGGCCTCATCTTTGGCAAGCTCCTCCGGTTTTTTTCACAGTTTTTGTCCAGATTTTTTTCCGGTTTCTTTTTTTTTTTTTTTTTTTTTAACGTTTTGCTGACCCTCGTTCTTTAAATGACGCTATCCCGAGGAGGACACCGAAAGGCGAGCCGTAATGGCCTCATCTTTGGCAAGCTCCTCCGATTTTTTTCACAGTTTTTTCCATATTTTTTTTCCGGTTTTTTTTTTTATTTTTTTTATTTTTTTTTATTTATTTTTTTTTTTACTTTCCGCTAACCCTCGTTCTTTAAATGACGCTATCCCGAGGAGGACACCTAAAGGTGAGCCTTAATGGCCTCATCTTTGGCAAGCTCCTCCGATTTTTTTCACAGTTTTATTCCAGATTTTTTTTTCGGTTTTTTTTTTTTTTTTTTTTTTTTTTTTTTTTTTTTAACGTTCTGCTGACCCTCGTTCTTTAAATGACGCTATCCCGAGGAGGACACCTAAAGGTGAGCCTTAATGGCCTCATCTTTGGCAAGCTCCTCCGATTTTTTTCACAGTTTTTTTCCAGATTTTTTTTTCCGTTTTTTTTTTTTTTTTTTTTTAACCTTCCGCTGACCCTCGTTCTTTAAATGACGATATCCCGAGGAGGACACCTAAAGGCGAGCCGTAATGGCCTCATCTTTGGCAAGCTCCTCCGGTTTTTTTCACAGTTTTTTTCTAGATTTTTTTTCCGTTTTTTTTTTTTTTTATTCCTTCTGCTGACCCTCGTTCTTTAAATGACGCTATCCCGAGGAGGACACCTAAAGGCGAGCCGTAATGGCCTCATCTTTGGCAAGCTCCTCCGGTTTTTTTTCACAGTTTTTTTCCAGATTTTTTTTCCGGTTTTTTTTTTTGTTTTTTTTTGTTTTTTTTTACGTTCTGCTGACCCTCGTTCTTTAAATGACGCTATCCCGAGGAGGACACCTAAAGGCGAGCCGTAATGGCCTCATCTTTGGCAAGCTCCTCCGGTTTTTTTCACAGTTATTTTCCATATTTTTTTTTTAAACGTTCTGCTGACCCTCGTTCTTTAAATGACGTTATCCCGAGGAGGACACCTAAAGGTGAGCCGTAATGGCCTCATCTTTGGCAAGCTCCTCCGGTTTTTTTCACAGTTTATTTTCCAGATTTTTTTTCTGGTTTTTTGTTTTTTTTTATTTTACGTTCTGCTGACCCTCGTTCTTTAAATTACGCTATCCCGAGGAGGACACCTAAAGGCGAGCCGTAATGGCCTCATCTTTGGCAAGCTCCTCCGGTTTTTTTCACAATTTATTTTCCAGATTTTTTTCCGGTTTTTTTGTTTTTTTTTTGTTTTTTTTATTTTACGTTCTGCTGACCCTCGTTCTTTAAATTACGCTATCCCGAGGAGGACACCTAAAGGCGAGCCGTAATGGCCTCATCTTTGGCAAGCTCCTCCGGTTTTTTTCACAATTTTTGTCCAGATTTTTTTCCGGTTTTTTTTTTTTTTTTTTTTAACGTTCTGCTGACCCTCGTTCTTTAAATGACGCTATCCCGAGGAGGACACCGAAAGGCGAGCCGTAATGGCCTCATCTTTGGCAAGCTCCTCCGATTTTTTTCACAGTTTTTTCCAGATTTTTTTTCCGGTTTTTTTTTATTTTTTTTATTTTTTTTATTTATTTTTTTTTTTTACTTTCCGCTGACCCTCGTTCTTTAAATGACGCTATCCCGAGGAGGACACCTAAAGGTGAGCCTTAATGGCCTCATCATTGGCAAGCTCCTCCGATTTTTTTCACAGTTTTATTCCAGATTTTTTTTTCGTTTTTTTTTTTTTTTTTTTTTTTTTTTTTTTTTTTAACGTTCTGCTGACCCTCGTTCTTTAAATGACGCTATCCTGAGGAGGACAACTAAAGGTGAGCCTTAATGGCCTCATCTTTGGCAAGCTCCTACGGTTTTTTTCACAGTTTTTTTTTTCCGGGTTTTTTTTTTTTTTTTTTTTTTTTTTACGTTCTGCTGACCCTCGTTCTTTAAATGACGCTATCCCGAGGAGGACACCGAAAGGCGACCCGTAATGGCCTCATCTTTGGCAAGCTCCTCCGGTTTTTTTCTCAGTTTTTTTCCAGATTTTTTTTCCTATTTTTTTTTTTTTTTTTTTACCTTCCGCTGACCCTCGTTCTTTATGACGCTATCCCGAGGAGGACACCTAAAGGTGAGCCTTAATGGCCTCATCTTTGGCAAGCTCCTCCGGTTTTTTTTCACAGTTTTTTTCCAGATTTTTTTTCCGGTTTTTTTTTTTTTGTTTTTTTTTGTTTTTTTTTACGTTCTGCTGACCCTCGTTCTTTAAATGACGCTATCCCGAGGAGGACACCTAAAGGCGAGCCGTAATGGCCTCATCTTTGGCAAGCTCCTCCGGTTTTTTTCACAGTTATTTTCCATATTTTTTTTTAAACGTTCTGCTGACCCTCGTTCTTTAAATGACGTTATCCCGAGGAGGACACCTAAAGGTGAGCCGTAATGGCCTCATCTTTGGCAAGCTCCTCCGGTTTTTTTCACAGTTTATTTTCCAGATTTTTTTTCCGGTTTTTTTGTTTTTTTTTTTTATTTTACGTTCTGCTGACCCTCGTTCTTTAAATTACGCTATCCCGAGGAGGACACCTAAAGGCGAGCGGTAATGGCCTCATCTTTGGCAAGCTCCTCCGGTTTTTTTCACAGTTTTTTTCCAGATTTTTTTCCAGTTTTTTTATTTTTTTATTTTTATTTTTATTTTTATTTTTATTTTTATTTTTTTTTTTTTTTTTACGTTCTGCTGACCCTCGTTCTTTAAATGACGCTATCCCGAGGAGGACACCTAAAGGCGAGCCGTAGTGGCCTCATCTTTGGCAAGCTCCTCCGGTTTTTTTCACAGTTTTTTTCTAGATTTTTTTTTCCGTTTTTTTTTTTTTTTTTATTCCTTCTGCTGACCCTCGTTCTTTAAATGACGCTATCCCGAGGTGGACACCTAAAGGCGAGCCGTAATGGCCTCATCTTTGGCAAGCTCCTCCGGTTTTTTTCCAGTTTTTTTTTCGGTTTTTTTTTTTTTTTTTTTTTTTTTTTTTTTTTTTTAAGTTCTGCTGACCCTCGTTCTTTAAATGACGCTATCCCGAGGAGGAGACCTAAAGGCGAGCCGTAATGGCCTCATCTTTGGCAAGCTCCTCCGGTTTTTTTTCACTGTTTTATTCCAGATTTTTTTCCGGCTTTTTTTTTTTTTTTTTTTTTTTTTACGTTCTGCTGACCCTCGTTCTTTAAATGACGCTATCCCGAGGAGGACACCTAAAGGTGAGCCGTAATAGCCTCATCTTTGGCAAGCTCCTCCGGTTTTTTTCACAGTTTTTTTTCCATATTTTTTTTCGGTTTTTTTTTTTTTTTTTTATACGTTCTGCTGAGCCTCGTTCTTTAAATGACGCTATCCCGAGGAGGACACCGAAAGGCGAGCCGTAATGGCCTCATCTTTGGCAAGCTCCTCCGGTTTTTTTTTCACTATTTTATTTTCCAGATTTTTTTTCTGGTTTTTTTTTTTTTACCTTCCGCTGACCCTCGTTCTTTGAATGACGCTATCACGAGGAGGACACCTAAAGGCGAGCCGTAATGGCCTCATCTTTGGCAAGCTCCTCCGGTTTTTTTTCACAGTTTTTATCCAGATTTTTTTTTTTTTTTTTTTACGTTCTGCTGACCCTCGTTCTTTAAATGACGCTATCCCGAGGAGGACACCGAAAGGCGAGCCGTAATGGTCTCATCTTTAGCAAGCTCCTCCGGTTTTTTTCACAGTTTTTTTCCAGATTTTTTTTCCGGTTTTTTTTCAGATTTTTTTTCCGGTTTTTTTTTTTTTTACCTTCCGCTGACCCTCGTTCTTTAAATGACGCTATCCCGAGGAGGACACCTAAAGGTTAGCCTTAATAGCCTCATCTTTGGCAAGCTCCTCCGGTTTTTTTTCACAGTTTTTTTCCAGATTTTTTTTTCCGTTTTTTTTTTTTTTTTTTTTTTTTTTTTTTTTTTTTAACGTTCTGCTGACCCTCGTTCTTTAAATGACGCTATCCCGAGGATGACACCTAAAGGGGAGCCGTAATAGCCTCATCTTTGGCAAGCTCCTCCGGTTTTTTTCACAGTTTTTTCCAGATTTTTTTTCCGTTTTTTTTTTTTTTTTTTTTTTTTTTTTTTTTTTTTATTACGTTCTGCTGACCCTCGTTCTTTAAATGACGCTATCCCGAGGAGGACACCTAAAGGGGAGCCGTAATAGCCTCATCTTTGGCATGCTCCTCCGGTTTTTTTTCACAGTTTTTTTTCCAGATTTTTTTTTCGGTTTTTTTTTTTTTTTTTTTTTACGTTCTGCTGACCCTCGTTCTTTAAATGACGCTATCCCGAGGAGGACACCGAAAGGCGAGCCGTAATGGCCTCATCTTTGGCAAGCTCCTCCGATTTTTTTCAGAGTTTTTTTCCAGATTTTTTTTTCCGGTTTTTTTTTTTTTTTTTTTTACCTTCCGCTGACCCTCGTTCTTTAAATGACGATATCCCGAGGAGGACACCTAAAGGCGAGCCGTAATGGCCTCATCTTTGGCAAGCTCCTCCGGTTTTTTTCACAGTTTTTTTCTAGATTTTTTTTCCGTTTTTTTTTTTTTTATTCCTTCTGCTGACCCTCGTTCTTTAAATGACGCTATCCCGAGGAGGACACCTAAAGGCGAGCCGTAATGGCCTCATCTTTGGCAAGCTCCTCCGGTTTTTTTTCACAGTTTTTTTCCAGATTTTTTTTCCGGTTTTTTTTTTGTTTTTTTTTGTTTTTTTTTACGTTCTGCTGACCCTCGTTCTTTAAATGACGCTATCCCGAGGAGGACACCTAAAGGCGAGCCGTAATGGCCTCATCTTTGGCAAGCTCCTCCGGTTTTTTTCACAGTTATTTTCCATATTTTTTTTTTAAACGTTCTGCTGACCCTCGTTCTTTAAATGACGTTATCCCGAGGAGGACACCTAAAGGTGAGCCGTAATGGCCTCATCTTTGGCAAGCTCCTCCGGTTTTTTTCACAGTTTATTTTCCAGATTTTTTTTCCGGTTTTTTGTTTTTTTTGTTTTATTTTACGTTCTGCTGACCCTCGTTCTTTAAATTACGCTATCCCGAGGAGGACACCTAAAGGCGAGCCGTAATGGCCTCATCTTTGGCAAGCTCCTCCGGTTTTTTTCACAGTTTTTTTCCAGATTTTTTTCAAGTTTTTTTTTTTTTTTTTTTTTTTTTTTTTTTTTTTTTTTACGTTCTGCTGACCCTCGTTCTTTAAATGACGCTATCCCGAGGAGGACACCTAAAGGCGAGCCGTAGTGGCCTCATCTTTGGCAAGCTCCTCCGGTTTTTTTCACAGTTTTTTTCTAGATTTTTTTCCATTTTTTTTTTTTTTTATTCCTTCTGCTGACCCTCGTTCTTTAAATGACGCTATCCCGAGGAGGAGACCTAAAGGCGAGCCGTAATGGCCTCATCTTTGGCAAGCTCCTCCGGTTTTTTTTCACTGTTTTATTCCAGATTTTTTTCCGGTTTTTTTTTTTTTTTTTTTTTTTTTTTTTTTTTTTTTAACGTTCTGCTGACCCTCGTTCTTTAAATGACGCTATCCCGAGGAGGACACCTAAAGGTGAGCCGTAATGGCCTCATCTTTGGCAAGCACCTCCGGCTTTTTTCACAGTTTTATTTTCCTGATTTTTTTTCCGGTTTTTTTTTTTTTTTTTTTTTTTTTTTTTTTTTTTTTTTTTTTTTTTTTTACCTTCCGCTGACCCTCGTTCTTTAAATGACGCTATCCTGAGGAGGACACCTAAAGGCGAGCCGTAATGGCCTCATCTTTGGCAAGCTCCTCCGGTTTTTTTCACAGTTATTTTCCATATTTTTTTTTTAAACGTTCTGCTGACCCTCGTTCTTTAAATGACGTTATCCCGAGGAGGACACCTAAAGGTGAGCCGTAATGGCCTCATCTTTGGCAAGCTCCTCCGGTTTTTTTCACAGTTTTTTTCCAGATTTTTTTTCCGGTTTTTTTTCAGATTTTTTTTCCGGTTTTTTTTTTTTTTACCTTCCGCTGACCCTCGTTCTTTAAATGACGCTATCCCGAGGAGGACACCTAAAGGTTAGCCTTAATAGCCTCATCTTTGGCAAGCTCCTCCGGTTTTTTTTCACAGTTTTTTTCCAGATTTTTTTTTCCGTTTTTTTTTTTTTTTTTTTTTTTTTTTTTTTTTTTTAACGTTCTGCTGACCCTCGTTCTTTAAATGACGCTATCCCGAGGATGACACCTAAAGGGGAGCCGTAATAGCCTCATCTTTGGCAAGCTCCTCCGGTTTTTTTCACAGTTTTTTCCAGATTTTTTTTCCGTTTTTTTTTTTTTTTTTTTTTTTTTTTTTTTTTTTATTACGTTCTGCTGACCCTCGTTCTTTAAATGACGCTATCCCGAGGAGGACACCTAAAGGGGAGCCGTAATAGCCTCATCTTTGGCATGCTCCTCCGGTTTTTTTTCACAGTTTTTTTTCCAGATTTTTTTTTCGGTTTTTTTTTTTTTTTTTTTTTTACGTTCTGCTGACCCTCGTTCTTTAAATGACGCTATCCCGAGGAGGACACCGAAAGGCGAGCCGTAATGGCCTCATCTTTGGCAAGCTCCTCCGATTTTTTTCATAGTTTTTTTCCAGATTTTTTTTTCCGGTTTTTTTTTTTTTTTTTTTTACCTTCCGCTGACCCTCGTTCTTTAAATGACGATATCCCGAGGGGGACACCTAAAGGCGAGCCGTAATGGCCTCATCTTTGGCAAGCTCCTCCGGTTTTTTTCACAGTTTTTTTCTAGATTTTTTTTCCGTTTTTTTTTTTTTTATTCCTTCTGCTGACCCTCGTTCTTTAAATGACGCTATCCCGAGGAGGACACCTAAAGGCGAGCCGTAATGGCCTCATCTTTGGCAAGCTCCTCCGGTTTTTTTTCACAGTTTTTTTCCAGATTTTTTTTCCGGTTTTTTTTTTGTTTTTTTTTGTTTTTTTTTACGTTCTGCTGACCCTCGTTCTTTAAATGACGCTATCCCGAGGAGGACACCTAAAGGCGAGCCGTAATGGCCTCATCTTTGGCAAGCTCCTCCGGTTTTTTTCACAGTTATTTTCCATATTTTTTTTTAAACGTTCTGCTGACCCTCGTTCTTTAAATGACGTTATCCCGAGGAGGACACCTAAAGGTGAGCCGTAATGGCCTCATCTTTGGCAAGCTCCTCCGGTTTTTTTCACAGTTTATTTTCCAGATTTTTTTTCCGGTTTTTTGTTTTTTTTGTTTTATTTTACGTTCTGCTGACCCTCGTTCTTTAAATTACGCTATCCCGAGGAGGACACCTAAAGGCGAGCCGTAATGGCCTCATCTTTGGCAAGCTCCTCCGGTTTTTTTCACAGTTTTTTTCCAGATTCTTTTCAAGTTTTTTTTTTTTTTTTTTTTTTTTTTTTTTTTTTTTTTTTTTTTTTTTTACGTTCTGCTGACCCTCGTTCTTTAAATGACGCTATCCCGAGGAGGACACCTAAAGGCGAGCCGTAGTGGCCTCATCTTTGGCAAGCTCCTCCGGTTTTTTTCACAGTTTTTTTCTAGATTTTTTTCCATTTTTTTTTTTTTTTATTCCTTCTGCTGACCCTCGTTCTTTAAATGACGCTATCCCGAGGAGGAGACCTAAAGGCGAGCCGTAATGGCCTCATCTTTGGCAAGCTCCTCCGGTTTTTTTTCACTGTTTTATTCCAGATTTTTTTCCGGTTTTTTTTTTTTTTTTTTTTTTTTTTTTTTTTAACGTTCTGCTGACCCTCGTTCTTTAAATGACGCTATCCCGAGGAGGACACCTAAAGGTGAGCCGTAATGGCCTCATCTTTGGCAAGCACCTCCGGCTTTTTTCACAGTTTTATTTTCCTGATTTTTTTTCCGGTTTTTTTTTTTTTTTTTTTTTTTTTTTTTTTTTTTTTTTTTTTTTTTTTTTTTTTTACCTTCCGCTGACCCTCGTTCTTTAAATGACGCTATCCTGAGGAGGACACCTAAAGGCGAGCCGTAATGGCCTCATCTTTGGCAAGCTCCTCCGGTTTTTTTCACAGTTTTTTTCCAGATTTTTTTTTTTTTTTTTTTTTTTACGTTCTGCTGACCCTCGTTCTTTAAATGACGCTATCCCGAGGAGGACACCTAAAGGTGAGCCGTAATAGCCTCATCTTTGGCAAGCTCCTCCGATTTTTTTTCACAGTTTTTTTTCCAGATTTTTTTTCGATTTTTTTTTTTTTAACGTTCTGCTGACCCTCGTTCTTTAAATGACGCTATCCCGAGGAGGACACCGAAAGGCGAGCCGTAATGGTCTCATCTTTGGCAAGCTCCTCCGGTTTTTTTCACAATTTTTTTCCAGATTTTTTTTCCGGTTTTTTTCAGATTTTTTTTTCCGGTTTTTTTTTTTTTTTTTTTTTTAACCTTCCGCTGACCCTCGTTCTTTAAATGACGCTATCCCGAGGAGGACACCTAAAGGTGAGCCTTAATAGCCTCATCTTTGGCAAGCTCCTCCAGTTTTTTTTCACAGTTTTTTTCCAGATTTTCTTTTCCGGTTTTTTTTTTTTTTTTTTTTTTTTTTTTTTTTTTTTTTTACGTTCTGCTGACCCTCGTTCTTTAAATGACGCTATCCCGAGGAGGACACCGAAAGGCGAGCCGTAATGGCCTCATCTTTGGCAAGCTCCTCCGATTTTTTTCACAGTTTTTTTCCAGATTTTTTTTTTTTTTTTTTTACCTTCCGCTGACCCTCGTTCTTTAAATGACGCTATCCCGAGGAGGACACCTAAAGGTGAGCCTTAATGGCCTCATCTTTGGCAAGCTCCTCCAATTTTTTTCACAGTTTTTTTCCAGATTTTTTTTTCCGGTTTTTTTTTTTTTTTTTTTAACCTTCCGCTGACCCTCGTTCTTTAAATGACGCTATCCCGAGGAGGACACCTAAAGGCGAGCCGTAATGGCCTCATCTTTGGCAAGCTCCTCCGGTTTTTTTCACAGTTTTTTCCTTTTTTTTTTTTTTTTTAACGTTCTGCTGACCCTCGTTCTTTAATTTACGCTATCCCGAGGAGGACACCTAAAGGCGAGCCGTAATGGCCTCATCTTTGGCAAGCTCCTCCGGTTTTTTTCACAGTATATTTTCCAGATTTTTTTCCGGTTTTTTTGTTTTTTTTTATTTTACGTTCTGCTGACCCTCGTTCTTTAAATTACGCTATCCCGAAGAGGACACCTAAAGGCGAGCCGTAATGGCCTCATCTTTGGCAAGTTCCTCCGGTTTTTTTCACAGTTTTTTTCCAGATTTTTTTTCCGGTTTTTTTTTTTTTTTTTTTTTTTTTTTTATGTTCTGCTGACCCTCGTTCTTTAAATGTCGCTATCCCGAGGAGGACACCGAAAGACGAGCCGTAATGGTCTCATCTTTGGCAAGCTCCTCCGGTTTTTTTCACAGTTTTTTTCCAGATTTTTTTTCCGGTTTTTTTCAGATTTTTTTTTCCGGTTTTTTTTTTTTTTTTTTTTTTTACCTTCCGCTGACCCTCGTTCTTTAAATGACGCTATCCCGAGGAGGACACCTAAAGGTGAGCCTTAATAGCCTCATCTTTGGCAAGCTCCTCCGGTTTTTTTTCACAGTTTTTTTCCAGATTTTTTTTTCCGTTTTTTTTTTTTTTTTTTTTTTTTTTTTTTTTTTTTTACGTTCTGCAGACCCTCGTTCTTTAAATGACGCTATCCCGAGGAGGATACCTAAAGGCGAGCCGTAATGGCCTCATCTTTGGCAAGCTCCTCCGGTTTTTTTCACAGTTTTTTTCCAGATTTTTTTTTTTTTTTTAACGTTCTGCTGACCCTCGTTCTTTAAATGACGTTATCCCGAGGAGGACACCTAAAGGTGAGCCGTAATGGCCTCATCTTTGGCAAGCTCCTCCGGTTTTTTTCACAGTTTATTTTCCAGATTTTTTTTCCGGTTTTTTTGTTTTTTTTTTTGTATTTTTTTTATTTTACGTTCTGCTGACCCTCGTTCTTTAATTTACGCTATCCCGAGGAGGACACCTAAAGGCGAGCCGTAATGGCCTCATCTTTGGCAAGCTCCTCCGGTTTTTTTCACAGTTTATTTTCCAGATTTTTTTCCGGTTTTTTTGTTTTTTTTTGTTTTTTTTTTTATTTTACGTTCTGCTGACCCTCGTTCTTTAAATTACGCTATCCCGAGGAGGACACCTAAAGGCGAGCCGTAATGGCCTCATCTTTGGCAAGCTCCTCCAGTTTTTTTCACAGTTTTTTTCCAGATTTTTTTTCCGTTTTTTTTTTTTTTTTTTTTTTACGTTCTGCTGACCCTCGTTCTTTAAATGACGCTATCCCGAGGAGGACACCGAAAGGCGAGCCGTAATGGCCTCATCTTTGGCAAGCTCCTCCGATTTTTTTCACAGTTTTTTTCCAGATTTTTTTTCCGGTTTTTTTTTTTTTTTTTTTTTTTTTTTTTTTTTTTTTTTTTTTTTTTTTTTTTTTTACCTTCCGCTGACCCTCGTTCTTTAAATGACGCTATCCCGAGGAGGACACCTAAAGGCGAGCCGTAATGGCCTCATCTTTGGCAAGCTCCTCCGGTTTTTTTCACAGTTTTATTCCAGATTTTTTTTCGGTTTTTTTTTTTTTTTTTTTAACGTTCTGCTGACCCTCGTTCTTTAAATGACGCTATCCCGAGGAGGACACCTAAAGGCGAGCCGTAATGGCCTCATCTTTGGCAAGCTCCTCCGGTTTTTTTCCAGATTTTTTTTTCGGTTTTTTTTTTTTTTTTTTTTTTTTTTTTTTTTTTTTTTTTTTTTTTAAGTTCTGCTGACCCTCGTTCTTTAAATGACGCTATCCCGAGGAGGAGACCTAAAGGCGAGCCGTAATGGCCTCATCTTTGGCAAGCTCCTCCGGTTTTTTTCACAGTTTATTTTCCAGATTTTTTTTTCCGGTTTTTTTTTATATTTTTTTTATTTATTTTTTTTTTACCTTCCGCTGAATCTCGTTCTTTAAATGACGCTATCCCGAGGAGGACACCTAAAGGTGAGCCTTAATGGCCTCATCTTTGGCAAGCTCCTCCGATTTTTTCACAGTTTTTTTCCAGATTTTTTTTCCGGTTTTTTTTTTTTTTTTTTTTTTTTACATTCTGCTGACCCTCGATCTTTAAATGACGCTATCCCGAGGAGGACACCTAAAGGTGAGCCGTCATAGCCTCATCTTTGGCAAGCTCCTCCGGTTTTTTTCACAGTTTTTTTTCCATATTTTTTTTTTGGTTTTTTTTTTTTTTTTTTTTTTATACGTTCTGCTGAGCCTCGTTCTTTAAATGACGCTATCCCGAGGAGGACACCGAAAGGCGAGCCGTAATGGCCTCATCTTTGGCAAGCTCCTCCGGTTTTTTTTTCACTGTTTTATTTTCCAGATTTTTTTTCCGGTTTTTTTTTTTTTACCTTCCGCTGACCCTCGTTCTTTAAATGACGCTATCCCGAGGAGGACACCTAAAGGCGAGCCGTAATGGCCTCATCTTTGGCAAGCTCCTCCGGTTTTTTTTCACAGTTTTTTTCCAGATTTTTTTTTTTTTTTTTTTACGTTCTGCTGACCCTCGTTCTTTAAATGACGCTATCCCGAGGAGGACACCTAAAGGGGAGCCGTAATAGCCTCATCTTTGGCAAGCTCCTCCGGTTTTTTTCACAGTTTTTTTCCAGATTTTTTTTCCGGTTTTTTTTCAGATTTTTTTTTCCGGTTTTTTTTTTTTTTTTTTTTTTTTACCTTCCGCTGACCCTCGTTCTTTAAATGACGCTATCCCGAGGAGGACACCTAAAGGTGAGCCTTAATAGCCTCATCTTTGGCAAGCTCCTCCGGTTTTTTTTCACAGTTTTTTTCCAGATTTTTTTTTCCGGTTTTTTTTTTTTTTGTTTTTTTTTGTTTTTTTTAACGTTCTGCTGACCCTCGTTCTTTAAATGACGCTATCACGAGGAGGACACCTAAAGGCGAGCCGTAATGGCCTCATCTTTGGCAAGCTCCTCCGGTTTTTTTCACAGTTTTTTTCCAGATTTTTTTCCGGTTTTTTTTTTTTTTTTTTTTTTTTACGTTCTGCTGACCCTCGTTCTTTAAATGACGCTATCCCGAGGAGGACACCGAAAGGCGAGCCGTAATGGTCTCATCTTTGGCAAGCTCCTCCGGTTTTTTTTCACAGTTTTTTTCCAGATTTTTTTTTCCGGTTTTTTTTTTTTTTTTTAACGTTCTGCTGACCCTCGTTCTTTAAATGACGCTATCCCGAGGAGGACACCTAAAGGTGAGCCTTAATGGCCTCATCTTTGGCAAGCTCCTCCGGTTTTTTTCACAGTTTTTTTTTTCCGGGTTTTTTTTTTTTTTTTACGTTCTGCTGACCCTCGTTCTTAAATGACGCTATCCCGAGGAGGACACCGAAAGGCGAGCCGTAATGGCCTCATCTTTGGCTAGCTCCTCCGATTTTTTTCACAGTTTTTTTCCAGATTTTTTTTTCCGGTTTTTTTTTTTTTTTTTTTTTACCTTCCGCTGACCCTCGTTCTTTAAATGACGATATCCCGAGGAGGACACCTAAAGGCGAGCCGTAATGGCCTCATCTTTGGCAAGCTCCTCCGGTTTTTTTCACAGTTTTTTTCTAGATTTTTTTTCCGTTTTTTTTTTTTTTTATTCCTTCTGCTGACCCTCGTTCTTTAAATGACGCTATCCCGAGGAGGAGACCTAAAGGCGAGCCGTAATGGCCTCATCTTTGGCAAGCTCCTCCGGTTTTTTTTCACTGTTTTATTCCAGATTTTTTTCCGGTTTTTTTTTTTTTTTTTTTTTTTTTTTTTACGTTCTACTGACCCTCGTTCTTTAAATGACGCTATCCCGAGGAGGACACCTAAAGGTGAGCCGTAATAGCCTCATCTTTGGCAAGCTCCTCCGGTTTTTCTCACAGTTTTTTTTCCATATTTTTTTTTTCGGTTTTTTTTTTTTTTTTTTTTTTTTTACGTTCTGCTGAGCCTCGTTCTTTAAATGACGCTATCCCGAGGAGGACACCGAAAGGCGAGCCGTAATGGCCTCATCTTTGGCAAGCTCCTCCAGTTTTTTTTTCACAGTTTTATTTTCCAGATTTTTTTTCCGGTTTTTTTTTTTTTTTTTTTTTTACGTTCTGCTGACCCTCGTTCTTTAAATGACGCTATCCCGAGGAGGACACCTAAAGGGGAGCCGTAATAGCCTCATCTTTGGCAAGCTCCTCCGGTTTTTTTCACAGTTTTTTTCCAGATTTTTTTTCCGGTTTTTTTTTCAGATTTTTTTTCCGGTTTTATTTTTTTATTTTTTATTTTTTACCTTCCGCTGACCCTCGTTCTTTAAATGACGCTATCCCGAGGAGGACACCTAAAGGTGAGCCTTAATAGCCTCATCTTTGGCAAGCTCCTCCGGTTTTTTTCTCAGTTTTTTTCCAGATTTTTTTTCCTATTTTTTTTTTTTTTTTTTTTACCTTCCGCTGACCCTCGTTCTTTAAATGACGCTATCCCGAGGAGGACACCTAAAGGTGAGCCTTAATGGCCTCATCTTTGGCAAGCTCCTCCGGTTTTTTTTCACAGTTTTTTTCCAGATTTTTTTTCCGGTTTTTTTTTTTGTTTTTTTTTACGTTCTGCTGACCCTCGTTCTTTAAATGACGCTATCCCGAGGAGGACACCTAAAGGCGAGCCGTAATGGCCTCATCTTTGGCAAGCTCCTCCGGTTTTTTTCACAGTTTTTTTCCAGATTTTTTCTCCGGTTTTTTTTTTTTTTTTTTTTTTTACGTTCTGCTGACCCTCGTTCTTTAAATGACGCTATCCCGAGGAGGACACCGAAAGGCGAGCCGTAATGGTCTCATCTTTGGCAAGCTCCTCCGGTTTTTTTCACAGTTTTTTTCCAGATTTTTTTTCCGGTTTTTTTTCAGATTTTTTTTTCCGGTTTTTTTTTTTTTTTTTTTATTACCTTCCGCTGACCCTCGTTCTTTAAATGACGCTATCCCGAGGAGGACACCTAAAGGTGAGCCTTAATGGCCTCATCTTTGGCAAGCTCCTCCGGTTTTTTTCACAGTTTTTTTTTTTCGGGTTTTTTTTTTTTTTTTTTTTTTTTTTTTTTTTTTTACGTTCTGCTGACCCTCGTTCTTTAAATGACGCTATCCCGAGGAGGACACCTAAAGCCGAGCCGTAATGGCCTCATCTTTGGCAAGCTCCTCCGGTTTTTTTTCAGTTTTTTTCCAGATTTTTTTTCCGGTTTTTTTTTTTTGTTTTTTTTTGTTTTTTTTACGTTCTGCTGACCCTCGTTCTTTAAATGACGCTATCCCGAGGAGGACACCTAAAGGCGAGCCGTAATGGCCTCATCTTTGGCAAGCTCCTCCGGTTTTTTTCACAGTATTTTTCCAGATTTTTTTTCCGGTTTTTTTTTTTTTTTTTTTTTTTTGTTTTTTTTAACGTTCTGCTGACCCTCGTTCTTTAAATGACGCTATCACGAGGAGGACACCTAAAGGCGAGCCGTAATGGCCTCATCTTTGGCAAGCTCCTCCGGTTTTTTTCACAGTTTTTTCCAGATTTTTTTTCCGGTTTGTTTTTTTTTTTTTTTTTACGTACTGCTGACCCTCGTTCTTTAAATGACGCTATCCCGAGGAGGACACCGAAAGGCGAGCCGTAATGGTCTCATCTTTGGCAAGCTCCTCCGGTTTTTTTTCACAGTTTTTTTCCAGATTTTTTTTTCTGGTTTTTTTTTTTTTTTTTTTTTAACGTTCTGCTGACCCTCGTTCTTTAAATGACGCTATCCCGAGGAGGACACCTAAAGGTGAGCCTTAATGGCCTCATCTTTGGCAAGCTCCTCCGGTTTTTTTCACAGTTTTTTTTTTCCGGGTTTTTTTTTTTTTTTTTTTTTTTACGTTCTGCTGACCCTCGTTCTTTAAATGACGCTATCCCGAGGAGGACACCGAAAGGCGAGCCGTAATGGCCTCATCTTTGGCAAGCTCCTCCGATTTTTTTCACAGTTTTTTTCCAGATATTTTTTTCCAGTTTTTTTTTTTTTTTTTTTTACCTTCCGCTGACCCTCGTTCTTTAAATGACGATATCCCGAGGAGGACACCTAAAGGCGAGCCGTAATGGCCTCATCTTTGGCAAGCTCCTCCGGTTTTTTTCACAGTTTTTTTCTAGATTTTTTTTCCGTTTTTTTTTTTTTTATTCCTTCTGCTGACCCTCGTTCTTTAAATGACGCTATCCCGAGGAGGAGACCTAAAGGCGAGCCGTAATGGCCTCATCTTTGGCAAGCTCCTCCGGTTTTTTTTCACTGTTTTATTCCAGATTTTTTTCCGGTTTTTTTTTTTTTTTTTTTTTTTTTTTTTTTTTATATGTTCTGCTGACCCTCGTTCTTTAAATGACGCTATCCCGAGGAGGACACCTAAAGGTGAGCCGTAATAGCCTCATCTTTGGCAAGCTCCTCCGGTTTTTTTCACAGTTTTTTTTCCATATTTTTTTTTTCGGTTTTTTTTTTTTTTTTTTTTTTTTTTAACGTTCTGCTGAGCCTCGTTCTTTAAATGACGCTATCCCGAGGAGGACACCGAAAGGCGAGCCGTAATGGCCTCATCTTTGGCAAGCTCCTCCGGTTTTTTTTCACAGTTTTATTTTCCAGATTTTTTTCCGGTTTTTTTTTTTTTTTTACGTTCTGCTGACCCTCGTTCTTTAAATGACGCTATCCCGAGGAGGACACCTAAAGGGGAGCCGTAATAGCCTCATCTTTGGCAAGCTCCTCCGGTTTTTTTCACAGTTTTTTTCCAGATTTTTTTTCCGGTTTTTTTTCAGATTTTTTTTCCGGTTTTATTTTTTTATTTTTTATTTTTTACCTTCCGCTGACCCTCGTTCTTTAAATGACGCTATCCCGAGGAGGACACCTAAAGGTGAGCCTTAATAGCCTCATCTTTGGCAAGCTCCTTCGGTTTTTTTCTCAGTTTTTTTCCAGATTTTTTTTCCTATTTTTTTTTTTTTTTTTTACCTTCCGCTGACCCTCGTTCTTTAAATGACGCTATCTCGAGGAGGACACCTAAAGGTGAGCCTTAATGGCCTCATCTTTGGTAAGCTCCTCCGGTTTTTTTTCACAGTTTTTTTCCAGATTTTTTTTCCGGTTTTTTTTTTTTTGTTTTTTTTTTGTTTTTTTTTACGTTCTGCTGACCCTCGTTCTTTAAATGACGCTATCCCGAGGAGGACACCTAAAGGCGAGCCGTAATGGCCTCATCTTTGGCAAGCTCCTCCGGTTTTTTTCACAGTTTTTTTCCAGATTTTTTTTCCGGTTTTTTTTATCCCGAGGAGGACACCGAAAGGCGAGCCGTAATGGTCTCATCTTTGGCAAGCTCCTCCGGTTTTTTTCACAGTTTTTTTCCAGATTTTTTTTCCGGTTTTTTTTCAGATTTTTTTTTCCGGTTTTTTTTTTTTTTTTTTTTACCTTCCGCTGACCCTCGTTCTTTAAATGACGCTATAACGAGGAGGACACCTAAAGGTGAGCCTTAATAGCCTCATCTTTGGCAAGCTCCTCCGGTTTTTTTTCACAGTTTTTTTCCAGATTTTTTTTTTTTTTTTTTTTTTTTTTTTTTTTTTTTTTTTTTTTTTTACGTTCTGCTGACCCTCGTTCTTTAAATGACGCTATCCCGAGGAGGACACCTAAAGGCGAGCCGTAATGGCCTCATCTTTGGCAATCTCCTCCGGTTTTTTTCACAGTTTTTTTCCACATTTTTTTTCCGGTTCTTTTTTTTTTTTTTTTTTTTTTTTTTTTTACGTTCTGCTGACCCTCGTTCTTTAAATGACGCTATCCCGAGGAGGACACCGAAAGGCGAGCCGTAATGGCCTCATCTTTGGCAAGCTCCTCCGATTTTTTTCACAGTTTTTTTCCAGATTTTTTTTTCCGGTTTTTTTTTTTTCTTTTTTTACCTTCCGCTGACCCTCGTTCTTTAAATGACGCTATCCCGAGGAGGACACCTAAAGGCGAGCCGTAATGGCCTCATCTTTGGCAAGCTCCTCCGGTTTTTTTCACAGTTTTATTCCAGATTTATTTTTCGGTTTTTTTTTTTTTTTTTTTTTTTTTTTTTTTTTTTAACGTTCTGCTGACCCTCGTTCTTTAAATGACGCTATCCCGAGGAAGACACCTAAAGGTGAGCCTTAATGGCCTCATCTTTGGCAAGCTCCTCCGGTTTTTTTCACAGTTTTTTTTTTCCGGGTTTTTTTTTTTTTTTTTTTTTTTTTTTTTTTTTTTTTTTTTTTTTTTTTTTACGTTCTGCTGACCCTCGTTCTTTAAATGACGCTATCCCGACGAGGACACCGAAAGGCGAGCCGTAATGGCCTCATCTTTGGCAAGCTCCTCCGATTTTTTTCACAGTTTTTTTCCAGATTTTTTTTTCCGGTATTTTTTTTTTTTTTTTTACCTTCCGCTGACCCTCGTTCTTTAAATGACGATATCCCGAGGAGGACACCTAAAGGCGAGCCGTAATGGCCTCATCTTTGGCAAGCTCCTCCGGTTTTTTTCACAGTTTTTTTCTAGATTTTTTTTCCGTTTTTTTTTTTTTTTATTCCTTCTGCTGACCCTCGTTCTTTAAATGACGCTATCCCGAGGAGGAGACCTAAAGGCGAGCCGTAATGGCCTCATCTTTGGCAAGCTCCTCCGGTTTTTTTTCACTGTTTTATTCCAGATTTTTTTCCGGTTTTTTTTTTTTTTTTTTTTTTTTTTTTTTTTTTTTTTTTTTTTTACGTTCTGCTGACCCTCGTTCTTTAAATGACGCTATCCCGAGGAGGACACCTAAAGGTGAGCCGTAATAGCCTCATCTTTGGCAAGCTCCTCCGGTTTTTTTCACAGTTTTTTTTCCATATTTTTTTTTTCGGTTTTTTTTTTTTTTTTTTTACGTTCTGCTGAGCCTCGTTCTTTAAATGACGCTATCCCGAGGAGGACACCGAAAGGCGAGCCGTAATGGCCTCATCTTTGGCAAGCTCCTCCGGTTTTTTTTTCACAGTTTTATTTTCCAGATTTTTTTTCCGGTTTTTTTTTTTTTTTTTACGTTCTGCTGACCCTCGTTCTTTAAATGACGCTATCCCGAGGAGGACACCTAAAGGGGAGCCGTAATAGCCTCATCTTTGGCAAGCTCCTCCGGTTTTTTTCACAGTTTTTTTCCAGATTTTTTTTCCGGTTTTTTTTCAGATTTTTTTTCCGGTTTTATTTTTTTATTTTTTATTTTTTACCTTCCGCTGACCCTCGTTCTTTAAATGACGCTATCCCGAGGAGGACACCTAAAGGTGAGCCTTAATAGCCTCATCTTTGGCAAGCTCCTCCGGTTTTTTTCTCAGTTTTTTTCCAGATTTTTTTTCCTATTTTTTTTTTTTTTTTTTTTTTTTACCTTCCGCTGACCCTCGTTCTTTAAATGACGCTATCCCGAGGAGGACACCTAAAGGTGAGCCTTAATGGCCTCATCTTTGGTAAGCTCCTCCGGTTTTTTTTCACAGTTTTTTTCCAGATTTTTTTTCCGGTTTTTTTTTTTTGTTTTTTTTTGTTTTTTTTTACGTTCTGCTGACCCTCGTTCTTTAAATGACGCTATCCCGAGGAGGACACCTAAAGGCGAGCCGTAATGGCCTCATCTTTGGCAAGCTCCTCCGGTTTTTTTCACAGTTTTTTTCCAGATTTTTTTTCCGGTTTTTTTTATCCCGAGGAGGACACCGAAAGGCGAGCCGTAATGGTCTCATCTTTGGCAAGCTCCTCCGGTTTTTTTCACAGTTTTTTTCCAGATTTTTTTTCCGGTTTTTTTTCAGATTTTTTTTTCCGGTTTTTTTTTTTTTTTTTTTTTACCTTCCGCTGACCCTCGTTCTTTAAATGACGCTATAACGAGGAGGACACCTAAAGGTGAGCCTTAATAGCCTCATCTTTGGCAAGCTCCTCCGGTTTTTTTTCACAGTTTTTTTCCAGATTTTTTTTTTTTTTTTTTTTTTTACGTTCTGCTGACCCTCGTTCTTTAAATGACGCTATCCCGAGGAGGACACCTAAAGGCGAGCCGTAATGGCCTCATCTTTGGCAATCTCCTCCGGTTTTTTTCACAGTTTTTTTCCACATTTTTTTTCCGGTTCTTTTTTTTTTTTTTTTTTTTTTTTTTTTTTTTTACGTTCTGCTGACCCTCGTTCTTTAAATGACGCTATCCCGAGGAGGACACCGAAAGGCGAGCCGTAATGGCCTCATCTTTGGCAAGCTCCTCCGATTTTTTTCACAGTTTTTTTCCAGATTTTTTTTTCCGGTTTTTTTTTTTTCTTTTTTTACCTTCCGCTGACCCTCGTTCTTTAAATGACGCTATCCCGAGGAGGACACCTAAAGGCGAGCCGTAATGGCCTCATCTTTGGCAAGCTCCTCCGGTTTTTTTCACAGTTTTATTCCAGATTTATTTTTCGGTTTTTTTTTTTTTTTTTTTTTTTTTTTTTTTTAACGTTCTGCTGACCCTCGTTCTTTAAATGACGCTATCCCGAGGAAGACACCTAAAGGTGAGCCTTAATGGCCTCATCTTTGGCAAGCTCCTCCGGTTTTTTTCACAGTTTTTTTTTTCCGGGTTTTTTTTTTTTTTTTTTTTTTTTTTTTTTTTTTTTTTACGTTCTGCTGACCCTCGTTCTTTAAATGACGCTATCCCGACGAGGACACCGAAAGGCGAGCCGTAATGGCCTCATCTTCGGCAAGCTCCTCCGATTTTTTTCACAGTTTTTTTCCAGATTTTTTTTTCCGGTTTTTTTTTTTTTTTTTTTTACCTTCCGCTGACCCTCGTTCTTTAAATGACGATATCCCGAGGAGGACACCTAAAGGCGAGCCGTAATGGCCTCATCTTTGGCAAGCTCCTCCGGTTTTTTTCACAGTTTTTTTCTAGATTTTTTTTCCGTTTTTTTTTTTTTTTATTCCTTCTGCTGACCCTCGTTCTTTAAATGACGCTATCCCGAGGAGGAGACCTAAAGGCGAGCCGTAATGGCCTCATCTTTGGCAAGCTCCTCCGGTTTTTTTTCACTGTTTTATTCCAGATTTTTTTCCGGTTTTTTTTTTTTTTTTTTTTTTTTTTTTTTTTTTTTTTTTTTACGTTCTGCTGACCCTCGTTCTTTAAATGACGCTATCCCGAGGAGGACACCTAAAGGTGAGCCGTAATAGCCTCATCTTTGGCAAGCTCCTCCGGTTTTTTTCACAGTTTTTTTTCCATATTTTTTTTTTCGGTTTTTTTTTTTTTTTTTTTTTTTACGTTCTGCTGAGCCTCGTTCTTTAAATGACGCTATCCCGAGGAGGACACCGAAAGGCGAGCCGTAATGGCCTCATCTTTGGCAAGCTCCTCCGGTTTTTTTTTCACAGTTTTATTTTCCAGATTTTTTTTCCGGTTTTTTTTTTTTTTTACGTTCTGCTGACCCTCGTTCTTTAAATGACGCTATCCCGAGGAGGACACCTAAAGGGGAGCCGTAATAGCCTCATCTTTGGCAAGCTCCTCCGGTTTTTTTCACAGTTTTTTTCCAGATTTTTTTTCCGGTTTTTTTTCAGATTTTTTTTCCGATTTTATTTTTTTATTTTTTATTTTTTACCTTCCGCTAACCCTCGTTCTTTAAATGACGCTATCCCGAGGAGGACACCTAAAGGTGAGCCTTAATAGCCTCATCTTTGGCAAGCTCCTCCGGTTTTTTTCTCAGTTTTTTTCCAGATTTTTTTTCCTATTTTTTTTTTTTTTTTTTTTTTACCTTCCACTGACCCTCGTTCTTTAAATGACGCTATCCCGAGGAGGACACGTAAAGGTGAGCCTTAATGGCCTCATCTTTGGTAAGCTCCTCCGGTTTTTTTTCACAGTTTTTTTCCAGATTTTTTTTCCGGTTTTTTTTTTTTTGTTTTTTTTTGTTTTTTTTTACCTTCTGCTGACCCTCGTTCTTTAAATGACGCTATCCCGAGGAGGACACCTAAAGGCGAGCCGTAATGGCCTCATCTTTGGCAAGCTCCTCCGGTTTTTTTCCGGTTTTTTTTTTTTTTTTTTTTTTTTTTACGTTCTGCTGACCCTCGTTCTTTAAATGACGCTATCCCGAGGAGGACACCGAAAGGCGAGCCGTAATGGTCTCATCTTTGGCAAGCTCCTCCGGTTTTTTTCACAGTTTTTTTCCAGATTTTTTTTCCGGTTTTTTTTCAGATTTTTTTTTCCGATTTTTTTTTTTTTTTTTTTTTTTTTTTTTTTTTTTTTTTTACCTTCCGCTGACCCTCGTTCTTTAAATGACGCTATAACGAGGAGGACACCTAAAGGTGAGCCTTAATAGCCTCATCTTTGGCAAGCTCCTCCGGTTTTTTTTCACAGTTTTTTTCCAGATATTTTTTTTTTTTTTTTTTTTTTTATTACGTTCAGCTGACCCTCGTTCTTTAAATGACGCTATCCCGAGGAGGACACCTAAAGGCGAGCCGTAATGGCCTCATCTTTGGCAATCTCCTCCGGTTTTTTTCACAGTTTTTTTCCACATTTTTTTTCCGGTTTTTTTTTTTTTTTTTTTTTTTTTTTTTTTTTTTTTAACGTTCTGCTGAGCCTCGTTCTTTAAATGACGCTATCCCGAGGAGGACACCGAAAGGCGAGCCGTAATGGCCTCATCTTTGGCAAGCTCCTCCGGTTTTTTTTTCACAGTTTTATTTTCCAGATTTTTTTTCCGGTTTTTTTTTTTTTTTTTTACGTTCTGCTGACCCTCGTTCTTTAAATGACGCTATCCCGAGGAGGACACCTAAAGGGGAGCCGTAATAGCCTCATCTTTGGCAAGCTCCTCCGGTTTTTTTCACAGTTTTTTTCCAGATTTTTTTTCCGGTTTTTTTTCAGATTTTTTTTCCGGTTTTATTTTTTTATTTTTTATTTTTTACCTTCCGCTGACCCTCGTTCTTTAAATGACGCTATCCCGAGGAGGACACCTAAAGGTGAGCCTTAATAGCCTCATCTTTGGCAAGCTCCTCCGGTTTTTTTCTCAGTTTTTTTCCAGATTTTTTTTCCTATTTTTTTTTTTTTTTTTTTTTACCTTCCGCTGACCCTCGTTCTTTAAATGACGCTATCCCGAGGAGGACACCTAAAGGTGAGCCTTAATGGCCTCATCTTTGGCAAGCTCCTCCGGTTTTTTTTCACAGTTTTTTTCCAGATTTTTTTTCCGGTTTTTTTTTTGTTTTTTTTTGTTTTTTTTTACGTTCTGCTGACTCTCGTTCTTTAAATGACGCTATCCCGAGGAGGACACCTAAAGGCGAGCCGTAATGGCCTCATCTTTGGCAAGCTCCTCCGGTTTTTTTCACAGTTTTTTTCCAGATTTTTTTTCCGGTTTTTTTTTTTTTTTTTTTTTTTTTTTTTTTTTTTTTTTTTTTTTACGTTCTGCTGACCCTCGTTCTTTAAATGACGCTATCCCGAGGAGGACACCGAAAGGCGAGCCGTAATGGTCTCATCTTTGGCAAGCTCCTCCGGTTTTTTTCACAGTTTTTTTCCAGATTTTTTTTCCGGTTTTTTTTCAGATTTTTTTTTCCGGTTTTTTTTTTTTTTTTTTTTACCTTCCGCTGACCCTCGTTCTTTAAATGACGCTATCCCGAGGAGGACACCTAAAGGTGAGCCTTAATAGCCTCATCTTTGGCAAGCTCCTCCGGTTTTTTTTCACAGTTTTTTTCCAGATTTTTTTTTCCGGTTTTTTTTTTTTTTTTTTTTTTTTTTTACGTTCTGCTGACCCTCGTTCTTTAAATGACGCTATCCCGAGGAGGACACCTAAAGGCGAGCCGTAATGGCCTCATCTTTGGCAATCTCCTCCGGTTTTTTTCACAGTTTTTTTCCACATTTTTTTTCCGGTTCTTTTTTTTTTTTTTTTTTTTTTTTTTTACCTTCCGCTGACCCTCGTTCTTTAAATGACGCTATCCCGAGGAGGACACCTAAAGGTGAGCCTTAATGGCCTCATCTTTGGCAAGCTCCTCCGATTTTTTTCACAGTTTTTTTCCAGATTTTTTTTTCCGGTTTTTTTTTTTTCTTTTTTTACCTTCCGCTGACCCTCGTTCTTTAAATGACGCTATCCCGAGGAGGACACCTAAAGGTGAGCCTTAATGGCCTCATCTTTGGCAAGCTCCTCCGGTTTTTTTTCACAGTTTTTTTCCAGATTTTTTTTCCGGTTTTTTTTTTGTTTTTTTTTGTTTTTTTTTACGTTCTGCTGACTCTCGTTCTTTAAATGACGCTATCCCGAGGAGGACACCTAAAGGCGAGCCGTAATGGCCTCATCTTTGGCAAGCTCCTCCGGTTTTTTTCACAGTTTTTTTCCAGATTTTTTTTCCGGTTTTTTTTTTTTTTTTTTTTTTTTTTTTTTTTTTTTTTTTTTTTTTTTTTTTTTTTTTTTTTTACGTTCTGCTGACCCTCGTTCTTTAAATGACGCTATCCCGAGGAGGACACCGAAAGGCGAGCCGTAATGGTCTCATCTTTGGCAAGCTCCTCCGGTTTTTTTCACAGTTTTTTTCCAGATTTTTTTTCCGGTTTTTTTTCAGATTTTTTTTTCCGGTTTTTTTTTTTTTTTTTTTTACCTTCCGCTGACCCTCGTTCTTTAAATGACGCTATCCCGAGGAGGACACCTAAAGGTGAGCCTTAATAGCCTCATCTTTGGCAAGCTCCTCCGGTTTTTTTTCACAGTTTTTTTCCAGATTTTTTTTTCCGGTTTTTTTTTTTTTTTTTTTTTTTTTTTTACGTTCTGCTGACCCTCGTTCTTTAAATGACGCTATCCCGAGGAGGACACCTAAAGGCGAGCCGTAATGGCCTCATCTTTGGCAATCTCCTCCGGTTTTTTTCACAGTTTTTTTCCACATTTTTTTTCCGGTTCTTTTTTTTTTTTTTTTTTTTTTTTTTACCTTCCGCTGACCCTCGTTCTTTAAATGACGCTATCCCGAGGAGGACACCTAAAGGTGAGCCTTAATGGCCTCATCTTTGGCAAGCTCCTCCGATTTTTTTCACAGTTTTTTTCCAGATTTTTTTTTCCGGTTTTTTTTTTTTTCTTTTTTTACCTTCCGCTGACCCTCGTTCTTTAAATGACGCTATCCCGAGGAGGACACCTAAAGGCGAGCCGTAATGGCCTCATCTTTGGCAAGCTCCTCCGGTTTTTTTCACAGTTTTATACCAGATTTATTTTTCGGTTTTTTTTTTTTTTTTTTTTTTTTTTTTTTTTTTAACGTTCTGCTGACCCTCGTTCTTTAAATGACGCTATCCCGAGAAAGACACCTAAAGGTGAGCCTTAATGGCCTCATCTTTGGCAAGCTCCTCTGGTTTTTTTCACAGTTTTTTTTTTTCCGGTTTTTTTTTTTTTTTTTTTTTTTTTTTTTTTTTTTTTTTTTTTTTTACGTTCTGCTGACCCTCGTTCTTTAAATGACGCTATCCCGAGGAGGACACCGAAACGCGAGCCGTAATGGCCTCATCTTTGGCAAGCTCCTCCGGTTTTTTTCACAGTTTTTTTCCAGATTTTTTTTTCCTATTTTTTTTTTTTTTTTACCTTCCGCTGACCCTCGTTCTTTAAATGACGCTATCCCGAGGAGGACACCTAAAGGTGAGCCTTAATGGCTTCATCTTTGGCAAGCTCCTCCGGTTTTTTTCACAGTTTTTTTTTTTCGGGTTTTTTTTTTTTTTTTTTTTTTTTTTACGTTCTGCTGACCCTCGTTCTTTAAATGACGCTATCCCGAGGAGGACACCTAAAGGCGAGCCGTAATGGCCTCATCTTTGGCAAGCTCCTCCGGTTTTTTTTCAGTTTTTTTCCAGATTTTTTTTCCGGTTTTTTTTTTGTTTTTTTTTGTTTTTTTTTACGTTCTGCTGACCCTCGTTCTTTAAATGACGCTATCCCGAGGAGGACACCTAAAGGCGAGCCGTAATGGCCTCATCTTTGGCAAGCTCCTCCGGTTTTTTTCACAGTATTTTTCCAGATTTTTTTTCCGGTTTCTTTTTTTTTTTTTTTTTTTTTTTTTTTTTTTTACGTTCTGCTGACCCTCGTTCTTTAAATGACGCTATCCCGAGGAGGACACCGAAAGGCGAGCCGTAATGGTCTCATCTTTGGCAAGCTCCTCCGGTTTTTTTCACAGTTTTTTTCCAGATTTTTTTTCCGGTTTTTTTTCAGATATTTTTTTCCGGTTTTTTTTTTTTTTTTTTTTTTTTTTTTTTTATTACCTTCCGCTGACCCTCGTTCTTTAAATGACGCTATCCCGAGGAGGACACCTAAAGGTGAGCCTTAATAGCCTCATCTTTGGCAAGCTCCTCCGGTTTTTTTTCACAGTTTTTTTCCAGATTTTTTTTTCCGGTTTTTTTTTTTTTTTTTTTTTTTTTTTTTTTTTACGTTCTGCTGACCCTCGTTCTTTAAATGACGCTATCCCGAGGAGGACACCTAAAGGCGAGCCGTAATGGCCTCATCTTTGGCAAGCTCCTCCGGTTTTTTTCACAGTTTTATTCCAGATATATTTTTCGGTTTTTTTTTTTTTTTTTTTTTTTTTTTTTTTTTAACGTTCTGCTGACCCTCGTTCTTTAAATGACGCTATCCCGAGAAAGACACCTAAAGGTGAGCCTTAATGGCCTCATCTTTGGCAAGCTCCTCCGGTTTTTTTCACAGTTTTTTTTTTCCGGTTTTTTTTTTTGTTTTTTTTTTGTTTTTTTTTACGTTCTGCTGACCCTCGTTCTTTAAATGACGCTATCCCGAGGAGGACACCTAAAGGCGAGCCGTAATGGCCTCATCTTTGGCAAGCTCCTCCGGTTTTTTTCACAGTATTTTTCCAGATTTTTTTTCCGGTTTCTTTTTTTTTTTTTTTTTTTTTTTTTTTTTTACGTTCTGCTGACCCTCGTTCTTTAAATGACGCTATCCCGAGGAGGACACCGAAAGGCGAGCCGTAATGGTCTCATCTTTGGCAAGCTCCTCCGGTTTTTTTCACAGTTTTTTTCCAGATTTTTTTTCCGGTTTTTTTTCAGATATTTTTTTCCGGTTTTTTTTTTTTTTTTTTTTTTTATTACCTTCCGCTGACCCTCGTTCTTTAAATGACGCTATCCCGAGGAGGACACCTAAAGGTGAGCCTTAATAGCCTCATCTTTGGCAAGCTCCTCCGGTTTTTTTTCACAGTTTTTTTCCAGATTTTTTTTTCCGGTTTTTTTTTTTTTTTTTTTTTTTTACGTTCTGCTGACCCTCGTTCTTTAAATGACGCTATCCCGAGGAGGACACCTAAAGGCGAGCCGTAATGGCCTCATCTTTGGCAAGCTCCTCCGGTTTTTTTCACAGTTTTATTCCAGATTTATTTTTCGGTTTTTTTTTTTTTTTTTTTTTTTTTTTAACGTTCTGCTGACCCTCGTTCTTTAAATGACGCTATCCCGAGAAAGACACCTAAAGGTGAGCCTTAATGGCCTCATCTTTGGCAAGCTCCTCCGGTTTTTTTCACAGTTTTTTTTTCCGGGTTTTTTTTTTTTTTTTTTTTTTTTTTTTTTTTGACGTTCTGCTGACCCTCGTTCTTTAAATGACGCTATCCCGAGGAGGACACCGAAAGGCGAGCCGTAATGGCCTCATCTTTGGCAAGCTCCTCCGGTTTTTTTCACAGTTTTTTTCCAGATTTTTTTTTCCTATTTTTTTTTTTTTTTTTTTTTTACCTTTCGCTGACCCTCGTTCTTTAAATGACGCTATCCCGAGGAGGACACCTAAAGGTGAGCCTTAATGGCCTCATCTTTGGCAAGCTCCTCCGGTTTTTTTCACAGTTTTTTTTTTCGGGTTTTTTTTTTTTTTTTTTTTTTTTACGTTCTGCTGACCCTCGTTCTTTTAATGACGCTATCCCGAGGAGGACACCTAAAGGTGAGCCTTAATAGCCTCATCTTTGGCAAGCTCCTCCGGTTTTTTTTCACAGTTTTTTTCCAGATTTTTTTTTCCGGTTTTTTTTTTTTTTTTTTTTTTTTTTTTTTTTTTTACGTTCTGCTGACCCTCGTTCTTTAAATGACGCTATCCCGAGGAGGACACCTAAAGGCGAGCCGTAATGGCCTCATCTTTGGCAAGCTCCTCCGGTTTTTTTCACAGTTTTTTTCCAGATTTTTTTTTCCGGTTTTTTTTTTTTTTTTTTTTTTTTTTTTTTTTTTTTACGTTCTGCTGACCCTCGTTCTTTAAATGACGCTATCCCGAGGAGGACACCTAAAGGTGAGCCTTAATGGCCTCATCTTTGGCAAGCTCCTCCGGTTTTTTTCACAGTTTTTTTTTTCGGGTTTTTTTTTTTTTTTTTTTTTTTTACGTTCTGCTGACCCTCGTTCTTTAAATGACGCTATCCCGAGGAGGACACCTAAAGGTGAGCCTTAATAGCCTCATCTTTGGCAAGCTCCTCCGGTTTTTTTTCACAGTTTTTTTCCAGATTTTTTTTTCCGGTTTTTTTTTTTTTTTTTTTTTTTTTTTTTTTTTTAACGTTCTGCTGACCCTCGTTCTTTAAATGACGCTATCCCGAGAAAGACACCTAAAGGTGAGCCTTAATGGCCTCATCTTTGGCAAGCTCCTCCGGTTTTTTTCACAGTTTTTTTTTTCCGGTTTTTTTTTTTGTTTTTTTTTGTTTTTTTTTACGTTCTGCTGACCCTCGTTCTTTAAATGACGCTATCCCGAGGAGGACACCTAAAGGCGAGCCGTAATGGCCTCATCTTTGGCAAGCTCCTCCGGTTTTTTTCACAGTTTTTTTCCAGATTTTTTTTCCGGTTTCTTTTTTTTTTTTTTTTTTTTTTTTTTTTTTTTTACGTTCTGCTGACCCTCGTTCTTTAAATGACGCTATCCCGAGGAGGACACCGAAAGGCGAGCCGTAATGGTCTCATCTTTGGCAAGCTCCTCCGGTTTTTTTCACAGTTTTTTTCCAGATTTTTTTTCCGGTTTTTTTTCAGATATTTTTTTCCGGTTTTTTTTTTTTTTTTTTTTTTTTATTACCTTCCGCTGACCCTCGTTCTTTAAATGACGCTATCCCGAGGAGGACACCTAAAGGTGAGCCTTAATAGCCTCATCTTTGGCAAGCTCCTCCGGTTTTTTTTCACAGTTTTTTTCCAGATTTTTTTTTCCGGTTTTTTTTTTTTTTTTTTTTTTTTTACGTTCTGCTGACCCTCGTTCTTTAAATGACGCTATCCCGAGGAGGACACCTAAAGGCGAGCCGTAATGGCCTCATCTTTGGCAAGCTCCTCCGGTTTTTTTCACAGTTTTATTCCAGATTTATTTTTCGGTTTTTTTTTTTTTTTTTTTTTTTTTTTTTTTTAACGTTCTGCTGACCCTCGTTCTTTAAATGACGCTATCCCGAGAAAGACACCTAAAGGTGAGCCTTAATGGCCTCATCTTTGGCAAGCTCCTCCGGTTTTTTTCACAGTTTTTTTTTCCGGGTTTTTTTTTTTTTTTTTTTTTTTTTTTTTTTTTTTGACGTTCTGCTGACCCTCGTTCTTTAAATGACGCTATCCCGAGGAGGACACCGAAAGGCGAGCCGTAATGGCCTCATCTTTGGCAAGCTCCTCCGGTTTTTTTCACAGTTTTTTTCCAGATTTTTTTTTCCTATTTTTTTTTTTTTTTTTTTTTTACCTTCCGCTGACCCTCGTTCTTTAAATGACGCTATCCCGAGGAGGACACCTAAAGGTGAGCCTTAATGGCCTCATCTTTGGCAAGCTCCTCCGGTTTTTTTCACAGTTTTTTTTTCGGGTTTTTTTTTTTTTTTTTTTTTTACGTTCTGCTGACCCTCGTTCTTTAAATGACGCTATCCCGAGGAGGACACCTAAAGGCGAGCCGTAATGGCCTCATCTTTGGCAAGCTCCTCCGGTTTTTTTTCACAGTTTTTTTCCAGATTTTTTTTCCGGTTTTTTTTTTTTTGTTTTTTTTTGTTTTTTTTTTACGTTCTGCTGACCCTCGTTCTTTAAATGATGCTATCCCGAGGAGGACACCTAAAGGCGAGCCGTAATGGCCTCATCTTTGGCAAGCTCCTCCGGTTTTTTTCACAGTATTTTTCCAGATTTTTTTTCCGGTTTTTTTTTTTTTTTTTTTTTTTTTTTACGTTCTGCTGACCTTCGTTCTTTAAATGACGCTATCCCGAGGAGGACACCGAAAGGCGAGCCGTAATGGTCTCATCTTTGGCAAGCTCCTCCGGTTTTTTTCACAGTTTTTTTCCAGATTTTTTTTCCGGTTTTTTTTCAGATATTTTTTTCCGGTTTTTTTTTTTTTTTTTTTTTTTTATTACCTTCCGCTGACCCTCGTTCTTTAAATGACGCTATCCCGAGGAGG
>NC_142437.1:55947500-55952500 GCF_059453495.1 Arachis ipaensis | reverse complement strand
TCCTCCGGTTTTTTTCACAGTTTTTTTCCAGATTTTTTTTCCGGTTTTTTTTCAGATTTTTTTTTCCGTTTTTTTTTTTTTTTTTTTTTTTTTTTTTTTTACCTTCCGCTGACCCTCGTTCTTTAAATGACGCTATCCCGAGGAGGACACCTAAAGGTGAGCCTTAATAGCCTCATCTTTGGCAAGCTCCTCCGGTTTTTTTTCACAGTTTTTTTCCAGATTTTTTTTTCCGGTTTTTTTTTTTTTTTTTTTTTTTTTTTTTTTTTTTTTTTTTTTTTTTTTTTTTTTTTTTTTTTTTTTTTTTTTTACGTTCTGCTAACCCTCGTTCTTTAAATGACGCTATCCCGAGGAGGACACCTAAAGGCGAGCCGTAATGGCCTCATCTTTGGCAATCTCCTCCGGTTTTTTTCACAGTTTTTTTCCACATTTTTTTTCCGGTTCTTTTTTTTTTTTTTTTTTTTTTTTTTTTTTTTTTACGTTCTGCTGACCCTCGTTCTTTAAATGACGCTATCCCGAGGAGGACACCGAAAGGCGAGCCGTAATGGCCTCATCTTTGGCAAGCTCCTCCGATTTTTTTCACAGTTTTTTTCCAGATTTTTTTTCCGGTTTTTTTTTTTTCTTTTTTTACCTTCCGCTGACCCTCGTTCTTTAAATGACGCTATCCCGAGGAGGACACCTAAAGGCGAGCCGTAATGGCCTCATCTTTGGCAAGCTCCTCCGGTTTTTTTCACAGTTTTATTCCAGATTTATTTTTCGGTTTTTTTTTTTTTTTTTTTTTTTTTTTTTTTTTTTAACGTTCTGCTGACCCTCGTTCTTTAAATGACGCTATCCCGAGGAAGACACCTAAAGGTGAGCCTTAATAGCCTCATCTTTGGCAAGCTCCTCCGGTTTTTTTTCACAGTTTTTTTCCAGATTTTTTTTTCCGGTTTTTTTTTTTTTTTTTTTTTTTTTTTTTTTTTTTTTTTTTTTTTTTTTTTTTTTTTTTTTACGTTCTGCTAACCCTCGTTCTTTAAATGACGCTATCCCGAGGAGGACACCTAAAGGCGAGCCGTAATGGCCTCATCTTTGGCAATCTCCTCCGGTTTTTTTCACAGTTTTTTTCCACATTTTTTTTCCGGTTCTTTTTTTTTTTTTTTTTTTTTTTTTTTTTTTTTTTTTACGTTCTGCTGACCCTCGTTCTTTAAATGACGCTATCCCGAGGAGGACACCGAAAGGCGAGCCGTAATGGCCTCATCTTTGGCAAGCTCCTCCGATTTTTTTCACAGTTTTTTTCCAGATTTTTTTTTCCGGTTTTTTTTTTTTCTTTTTTTACCTTCCGCTGACCCTCGTTCTTTAAATGACGCTATCCCGAGGAGGACACCGAAAGGCGAGCCGTAATGGCCTCATCTTTGGCAAGCTCCTCCGGTTTTTTTCACAGTTTTTTTCCAGATTTTTTTTTCCTATTTTTTTTTTTTTTTTTTTTTACCTTCCGCTGACCCTCGTTCTTTAAATGACGCTATCCCGAGGAGGACACCTAAAGGTGAGCCTTAATGGCCTCATCTTTGGCAAGCTCCTCCGGTTTTTTTCACAGTTTTTTTTTTCGGGTTTTTTTTTTTTTTTTTTTTTTTTTACGTTCTGCTGACCCTCGTTCTTTAAATGACGCTATCCCGAGGAGGACACCTAAAGGCGAGCCGTAATGGCCTCATCTTTGGCAAGCTCCTCTGGTTTTTTTTCACAGTTTTTTTCCAGATTTTTTTCCGGTTTTTTTTTTTTTGTTTTTTTTTGTTTTTTTTTACGTTCTGCTGACCCTCGTTCTTTAAATGATGCTATCCCGAGGAGGACACCTAAAGGCGAGCCGTAATGGCCTCATCTTTGGCAAGCTCCTCCGGTTTTTTTCACAGTATTTTTCCAGATTTTTTTTCCGGTTTTTTTTTTTTTTTTTTTTTTTTTTTACGTTCTGCTGACCCTCGTTCTTTAAATGACGCTATCCCGAGGAGGACACCGAAAGGCGAGCCGTAATGGTCTCATCTTTGGCAAGCTCCTCCGGTTTTTTTCACAGTTTTTTTCCAGATTTTTTTTCCGGTTTTTTTTCAGATTTTTTTTTCCGGTTTTTTTTTTTTTTTTTTTTTTTTTTTTTTTTTTTTTATTACCTTCCGCTGACCCTCGTTCTTTAAATGACGCTATCCCGAGGAGGACACCTAAAGGTGAGCCTTAATAGCCTCATCTTTGGCAAGCTCCTCCGGTTTTTTTCACAGTTTTTTTCCAGATTTTTTTTCCGGTTTTTTTTCAGATTTTTTTTTCCGGTATTTTTTTTTTTTTTTTTTTTTTTTTTTTTTTTATTACCTTCCGCTGACCCTCGTTCTTTAAATGACGCTATCCCGAGGAGGACACCTAAAGGTGAGCCTTAATAGCCTCATCTTTGGCAAGCTCCTCCGGTTTTTTTTCACAGTTTTTTTCCAGATTTTTTTTTCCGGTTTTTTTTTTTTTTTTTTTTTTTTTTTTTTTTTTTTTTTTTTTTTTTTTTTTTTTTTTTTTTTTTTTTTTTTACGTTCTGCTAACCCTCGTTCTTTAAATGACGCTATCCCGAGGAGGACACCTAAAGGCGAGCCGTAATGGCCTCATCTTTGGCAATCTCCTCCGGTTTTTTTCACAGTTTTTTTCCACATTTTTTTTCCGGTTCTTTTTTTTTTTTTTTTTTTTTTTTTTTTTTTTTTTTTTTTTTTTACGTTCTGCTGACCCTCGTTCTATAAATGACGCTATCCCGAGGAGGACACCGAAAGGCGAGCCGTAATGGCCTCATCTTTGGCAAGCTCCTCCGATTTTTTTCACAGTTTTTTTCCAGATTTTTTTTTCCGGTTTTTTTTTTTTCTTTTTTTACCTTCCGCTGACCCTCGTTCTTTAAATGACGCTATCCCGAGGAGGACACCTAAAGGCGAGCCGTAATGGCCTCATCTTTGGCAAGCTCCTCCGGTTTTTTTCACAGTTTTATTCCAGATTTTTTTTCGGTTTTTTTTTTTTTTTTTTTTTTTTTTTTTTTTTTTTTAACGTTCTGCTGACCCTCGTTCTTTAAATGACGCTATCCCGAGGAAGACACCTAAAGGTGAGCCTTAATGGCCTCATCTTTGGCAAGCTCCTCCGGTTTTTTTCACAGTTTTTTTTTTCCGGGTTTTTTTTTTTTTTTTTTTTTTTTTTTTTTTTTTTTTTTACGTTCTGCTGACCCTCGTTCTTTAAATGACGCTATCCCGAGGAGGACACCGAAAGGCGAGCCGTAATGGCCTCATCTTTGGCAAGCTCCTCCGGTTTTTTTCACAGTTTTTTTCCAGATTTTTTTTTCCTATTTTTTTTTTTTTTTTTTTTTTTACCTTCCGCTGACCCTCGTTCTTTAAATGACGCTATCCCGAGGAGGACACCTAAAGGTGAGCCTTAATGGCCTCATCTTTGGCAAGCTCCTCCGGTTTTTTTGACAGTTTTTTTTTTCGGGTTTTTTTTTTTTTTTTTTTTTTACGTTCTGCTGACCCTCGTTCTTTAAATGACGCTATCCCGAGGAGGACACCGAAAGGCGAGCCGTAATGGCCTCATCTTTGGCAAGCTCCTCCGGTTTTTTTCACAGTTTTTTTCCAGATTTTTTTTTCCTATTTTTTTTTTTTTTTTTTTTTACCTTCCGCTGACCCTCGTTCTTTAAATGACGCTATCCCGAGGAGGACACCTAAAGGTGAGCCTTAATGGCCTCATCTTTGGCAAGCTCCTCCGGTTTTTTTCACAGTTTTTTTTTTCGGGTTTTTTTTTTTTTTTTTTTTTTTTTTACGTTCTGCTGACCCTCGTTCTTTAAATGACGCTATCCCGAGGAGGACACCTAAAGGCGAGCCGTAATGGCCTCATCTTTGGCAAGCTCCTCCGGTTTTTTTTCACAGTTTTTTTCCAGATTTTTTTTCCGGTTTTTTTTTTTTGTTTTTTTTTGTTTTTTTTTACGTTCTGCTGACCCTCGTTCTTTAAATGATGCTATCCCGAGGAGGACACCTAAAGGCGAGCCGTAATGGCCTCATCTTTGGCAAGCTCCTCCGGTTTTTTTCACAGTATTTTTCCAGATTTTTTTTCCGGTTTTTTTTTTTTTTTTTTTTTTTTTACGTTCTGCTGACCCTCGTTCTTTAAATGACGCTATCCCGAGGAGGACACCGAAAGGCGAGCCGTAATGGTCTCATCTTTGGCAAGCTCCTCCGGTTTTTTTCACAGTTTTTTTCCAGATTTTTTTTCCGGTTTTTTTTCAGATTTTTTTTTCCGGTTTTTTTTTTTTTTTTTTTTTTTTTTTTTTTTTTATTACCTTCCGCTGACCCTCGTTCTTTAAATGACGCTATCCCGAGGAGGACACCTAAAGGTGAGCCTTAATAGCCTCATCTTTGGCAAGCTCCTCCGGTTTTTTTCACAGTTTTTTTCCAGATTTTTTTTCCGGTTTTTTTTCAGATTTTTTTTTCCGGTTTTTTTTTTTTTTTTTTTTTTTTTTTTTTTTATTACCTTCCGCTGACCCTCGTTCTTTAAATGACGCTATCCCGAGGAGGACACCTAAAGGTGAGCCTTAATAGCCTCATCTTTGGCAAGCTCCTCCGGTTTTTTTTCACAGTTTTTTTCCAGATTTTTTTTTCCGGGTTTTTTTTTTTTTTTTTTTTTTTTTTTTACGTTCTGCTAACCCTCGTTCTTTAAATGACGCTATCCCGAGGAGGACACCTAAAGGCGAGCCGTAATGGCCTCATCTTTGGCAATCTCCTCCGGTTTTTTTCACAGTTTTTTTCCACATTTTTTTTCCGGTTCTTTTTTTTTTTTTTTTTTTTTTTTTTTTTTTTTTTTTTTTTTTTTTTTTTTTACGTTCTGCTGACCCTCGTTCTTTAAATGACGCTATCCCGAGGAGGACACCGAAAGGCGAGCCGTAATGGCCTCATCTTTGGCAAGCTCCTCCGATTTTTTTCACAGTTTTTTTCCAGATTTTTTTTTCCGGTTTTTTTTTTTTCTTTTTTTACCTTCCGCTGACC